>NW_020230109.1:0-217500 GCF_003227715.2 Harpegnathos saltator
AGAGATTGTAATTCCTCAAAAACAGGAAAAGTAAATGAAGATGTAGATATCTTGTGTTAGACCTTCGGTGGCTTTTATAAGATTGCTGCTCTCTGGAACGACATCTTTTAACGATTCATGGGAAAAGGAGAGTGTCTTGACTGGAGCGTAAGGTAGCTCAGTGGTTAGAGCAGCCCCCCTGCGGAAGACCCGAGTTTTCATTCCGGGTCTATGCGCTACCGCACTTTTACGCGAAGATTTTATATCTCTCATCGGGACGGAAATAAGAAGCAGCGGTCCACTCGCATAGAGCCCTCCTTCTCTTTCACGGTCGTGCATATTGACTTCGCTGCATAATCCGAACGTGTTTCTAACGGAGAGAATAAAAAGTAAAGGATTCAAAAAGCCGAGTATTACTCTGTAGTTATTAAGAAATGGAAGACTTCACTAGAACCGAACCGAGAATGTTTGGAGCAATCCCACTCGTCCTGAATTCCGAGAGGCTTACCGACGCGTGGGTGGCAAAAGTTTGAAAGTGTATCGATGTTTGGAAGAACAAAGTGAGAAAACGACCGCGAATTCGTCGATTGTGCCGACGCAAGTCAGTGGTGGCTCGTATTGCAACGACTCGAAGGGATGAAAATTTCACCTGGCAAGTAACGCTTCATAAATACGTGGGTGCTGGACAACGCATCAAGAGATGCAGAATTGGTATGGAGAGAAAATTGGATACAGCGTTTCGAAAGCCCATATCAACCTGGCGCAGTTATTAACGTGAACCATATCGAACCTCTTCGATTTCTCCAAGATGCGAAGAGTATAGTGCTCGAGCACGTGCGAAGTGCTATGGAAAAGCACGGCAATCTTAAGGTGAACACTGTGTTCAATGGCGAGTTTATCTCAGGCGACAATCATGCATTCAAAAGCATTAACACGAGAAACAGTGAACTCTTTTCTGCTTTAGATTTGGATAAATGGTAACGAGCAACGCGTCATCGAGCCTACCTTGGCATCTTTGGAAGAATTTCAAGAACGTGATAGTGGGTGGGCACTGCTACGCATACTTGATCTCACAGTCAATGTGAACAAATACAATCCACTGCATGCAGGGTGCAACATTGAGCTGCCTCGCGAAATAAAATTAAAGAAAGCCGTGATAAACGTACGAACTAAAGACAACGCATGTTTTGCATGGTCCGTGGTCGCGGCATTATATCCAGCTGAAAGAAATGGAGACCGGGAATCTTCGTACCCACATTACACCAAAATATTCAATCTTCAGGATATTGAATTTCCAATGACGTTTAAACAAATTACCAAGTTTAACAGCTAAACAACATATCCATCAACGTATACACCATTCAAGATAAAAAAAGCAAGAAGAAGCATGTACGATCGTTCCGATATGTTCGCCAGTAAGAAGGAAAAGCATGTAAATTTGTTATATGTGCAAGATCCACAAGAGTGCAACATGGGACATTTCGTGTGGATCAAGAATTTGTCACGTCTTGTGGACATGCAACTGAGTAAGAAAAAATGCAAGAAGATATATGCGATCGGTAAGGAGATATTCACCATAAATATAAAAATATGAAATAAAAGAATAACTCGTAATATCCATTTCTTTTCAGTTGCTTGCATTATTTTTATTCAACGAAAAACTGGAGAATCATATCAATAGATTGCAACAGTTGAATGACTGTGCAGTCATCCTGCCAACAGAGGCCAACAAGTGGCTCAGTTTTACTAATTACAGCAGAAGGAACGGATTCCATTCGTGGTGTACGCTGACCTGGAATGCATTCTAGAGAAAACGTCAAACGAAGAAAAAAATCGTATGTGTATCAGCATCATAAAGTACATAGTGTAGCTTATTATGTACGATGTTCCTACGATGAATCATTATCCGCATATCAGTGTCGTCGCGATCCGAATTGCATTTCGTAGTTCGTCGAGGAACTTAAACAATTGGCGCATCGTATAAAAATTATCTGGTAATAATGTCCCTATGGAAATTTTATCACAAGAACAGTGCGCAGCATTTTATAGTGCAACGCATTGTCATATGTGAAAAATTATTCGCAGTGGGGGATATACGCGTACGCGATCACTGTCATTTAACCGGACAATACAGGGGTCCGGCACATTCAATTGTAATTTAAATTATACAGATTCCTATTATATTCCGATAGTTTTTCATAACTTATCAGCTTATGACGCTCATTTTATTATCAAGGAAGTAGCTACCGCGTTCGAAGGTCACGTCGATGTACTACCAATAACGAAAGAAAAATATATTTCATTTACCAAACATATTAATGATACAACAAGTAAAACAGGCTGGCGAAATCATATTAAATTGCGGTTCATCGATTCGTACACATTTCTCAGTACCAGTCTCGATAAATTAGCATCGTTTCTCACTGGAGACAAATTAAAAATTCTTCAATCCGAATTTAAAAACTTATCCGACAAAGATTTTGATTTATTAACGCGAAAAGGTGTCTTTCCGTACGAATATGTGGATTGCAATGACAAGCTGCAGGATCAATGTTTACCACCGCGCGAGTCATTCTACAGTTCGCTGACAGGTGATACAGTATCTGAGAGCGATTACACGCACGCCGTGAACATATGGGAACGGTTTTCTATTCAAACTTAGGCGAATATAGCGATTTGTACCTGAAAACTGATGTTTTGTTATTGGCTGATATTTTCGAAAATTTCCGCGATAGTTGTATCAAAAGTTACGGTCTAGATCCCGTGCATTATTACACATTGCCAGGTTTCACGTGGGATGCGATGTTAAAACATACAAAAATTAATTTTGAATTACTCACAGATATTGATATGGTAATGTTTATCGAACGCGGTATACGTGGCGGTCTGAGTCAGTGTTCCGGTAGATACGCAAAAGCCAATAACCAATACATGCAATCTTACGATCCATCGAAGCCATCCTCATACCTCATGTACTTTGATATAAATAATTTGTATGGCTGGGCAATGTGTCAACCGTTACCATACGCTGAATTTAAGTGGGTTGATGATACGTCGAATTTTGATGTATCATCAATCCCGCTAAATTCGCTCACAGGTTATATTCTCGAGGTTGATTTGGAGTATCCTCAACACTTGCATGATACACATGCAGATCTACCGTTCTGTCCGACGCGAACGAAGCCCCCGAACAAACGGCAAGAAAAACTCCTTGCGACTTTATATAATAAGCAGTGTTACGTTATTCATTATCGTAATCTGCAGCAGTGCATACGCCATGGTCTTCGTATCGAAAAGATTCATCGCATACTCCAATTCGCACAAACTTCATGGCTACGCAACTACATAGAATTAAATACGCAGTTTCGAACGCATGCAACAAACGATTTTGAGAAAAATTTATACAAATTAATGAACAACGCGGTATTCGGCAAAACAATGGAAAATGTTCGCAATCATGTCGATGTAAAACTTTTGACAAAATGGGATGGACGATACGGTGCAGAGGCAATGGTCGCAATGCCCAATTTTCATAGCAGGAGCATCTTTTCAGAAAATTTGGTTGCAGTTGAATTGCGAAAACTCGAAGTGAAGTTCAACAAGCCGATCTATTGGGTATGTGTATTCTCGACATATCTAAGACCTGCTTGTATGAATTTCACATGAGTACATGTCACCTCTATATCGTGAGAAATGTAAAGTACTGTATACGGACACAGATAGCTTAATTTACCATGTAATGTCCGACGATGTATATGAGCTAATGAAACGTGACATTGCTAGGTTTGATACGAGCGATTATCCTCAAAATAACATATACGGTATACCGCTTAAGAACAAAAAAGTTCCAGGGCTTATGAAAGACGAAAATAACGGAGCTATAATGACAGAATTCGTCGGGCTCAGAGCAAAAATGTATGCGCTGAAAGTAGAAGGTAAAAGGATACCAAAAGGGCGAAGGGTGTTAAGAGGAATATTATAGCACGAACGATCAATTTTGACGATTACACACATTGTTTGAGAGAGGAAATTGAAACGAGTCGGCGTCAATCGTACATAAGATCCAAGTTGCATGAGGTATACACGGTATTCGAAACGAAAACTGCTCTCAGTCCATACGATGATAAGCGATTTATTATGTCTGATTCGATAAATACATTACCATGGGGACATTATAGTATACTATTATAACGTTTATTTGTTTTATTAGCTATTTTACAATTAAATATGTCATCAAATGTTCTAATAAAACTGTATTCATTTTTTTACAATACATTATCCTTTTGTATCCATGAATTATGCGAATTGTCGAATCCCAACCATTTTACATATACTTTGTCGCCTTGCCTGCGCAACACCTTTTCTACTAAGTATATATCTGGATTGGTGACACTATGTAGTTCGTGTTCGTAGAAACCCCGGCGATAGGTTTCCCGCGCGAGTCTGCGAGTAGGTAAGTTGCAGGATTAGTTGTCTGCACTTTGACGATTTTAAACACTTCGGTTGTCCAATTCGGTGTATAGCCTTTTTCAAAGATAGTTTTGAATTTGCTGACGCGTACCAGATCACCCACTTTGAATTTCGCAAGCGCTGCAATCTTTACGTTGTTACTATAGACTGTGTTTAAGAGCTTATTAGCAATTGTAGGAGTCACATCGATAGGACGCATGCCGATAGTTCGATGTTTTCGCGTGTTGTATTCAGCGACGAGGCGCGGTAACGAGTCGATCCATTTGTAAGTTCCGTTGAACGTAAACATTTTCCACATGTTGTTCTTTAACGTGTGGTTGAATCGCTCCACAACAGATGCCTTCATTACTGAATAAGTCGAATAATGATTGACACCGTGTTTCTTCACAAGTCTCTGCAACTCTGTATTGTAAAACTCCTTTCCCTGATCAGTTTGCAAGTTCTTCGGACATCTTCCATCCGTTCGAATTATCTTTGCGAATGCCTCGGCTATCTCCTTTCCGCTTTTGCTCTTTAACGGCACGGCCCATGCGTGCTTGCTCAGTACATCGATAATGGTGAGTATGTAGTGGTGGCCTCCATTGAATCACGAGTAAGGACGCATTTCCACCACATCGGCCTGCCAAAGATCATCGTATTGGCACGCACTATGACGCGTCTGCGAGAAAAATTTCGTCTCGCTGGAGCGTGTAATTCTTTCACTAGTTGTTCTTTTTCGGAATGTTTCTTCTCATTATTTTTCCCCGTTACTCGCCGAGTCGTTTTCCCATCATGCGTGAAGCTTTGTCGCTTTACACCGGCAGAAACAGCTGAAATAGTACCGATGAGTTGCTTCTCTGAACTTTTCTTCTTTTTGTTAAATTTTGACGATTGCTTCACCATTGCAGCTCGTGATGATCCGTCTCTTGCTTATGTCGATACTATATGTCGATTCAACTGCAATATTCTACTTTTATATTTTCGACGATTTCTTTATCTCTGAATCTGTCCAGTCTAAAATTCGTTCTGTGTTCTCATGAATGCTATTTATGCTCAGTATGTTTTTCTTCTGGTAGTCTTCCAGCCAATCCTTCAATTTTTTAACATTCTCATCTACATACTGCTTCGTCTCAACATTACTCTCATGCAGTAGAAGCTTTACAGAATTTATATTCTCATCTATATACTGCTTTTTCTCAACGTTACTCTCATGCAGCAGAAGTTTTACAAACTTTATACTCTCATCCACATAATTTTTGTGCACAACATCATTGAAGACTCTCGGCCGCGTTACATGATGTATCGCGTGTCCTGTTGCGTCAAAACCTTTGCCATTGGCGGTTAGACAAAAGGCATTTTCATGTACGTATCGTTTGGTTGCAACATCATTCAAATGATTTCTCACACCTGCAACACATTCTTCCACGTATTGTTTAGTTGCAACGTCACTGTCGGCTTCAGGCTGAGCTACATGTTTTATCTTGCGCGATTTTGCATCAAAAACTTTGGCCGCGTTTAAACAAAGGGCATTTTCATGTATGTAATTTTCAACATGTTCATTCCATTGATGCGCTCGATCAGTTTTCGCACCATTGTTTTCTCGTGACACTCCAAACTTATTCATCGACATTTCGGAACAAGTTGTACCGACTGACTGACTTGTGTCAATGCCACGCTGCTTAATTTATAATGAGACCAGCTTCACGGAGTTCTTCGATAATCGATAAAATTTCGTGCTCGTGCGAGTTGTTGCCAGCTTGGCGCGAAGCGTCAAGCAATCGCAGACGATCCACCAGCTCGTTGAGATCATCCCAATGCACGTAATCGATATTGTTGTCATTTAAGGTCATCATAGCTTGCGATGCGTATAAACCTTTTCCTCCCACTTTATTGCTCGACGCATCTGATACTAGGGGTGCGATTATATGTTTATATTTGTGTCCCTTGTTACCGAGTATAGGATTTTGCGGGAGGTATCCGCGTCTGTGAGTATTTGTTGCCAATAGTATATTTTTGTATTTTTGCATATCAGCTTTGGTGTACACAGAATCGTCGGGGATTCTTTTGAATATTAGCTCGTAAAGACCGGGTGTTCCAATGTATCCTGTTTCGCCTATGATTATATTATCGTCTCTGTCCACATCGATACGTTTATCACCGAGCATCGCTCCATTGTTACTAAGACGTACGCCGTAAACATAATCTATAGTGTTATCTTTTCCACTGCTTAGCACAGCTCCCATATATTTTTGACCCAACGGACCAAAATGATCACGTAAAGTTTGTTGTCCTTTGTACGTTCGCAACTGACGTCTAACGGATGTCACTACCGGTTTATTGGGGGTTTCGGAAACATTCTCATCATCATCATCATCATCATCAGTGAGTAGATTGTCGATCGGTGAAGGTTCATGCGACATTCCATGTAGTTCCTCATGTTGTAGAGCTTCCGTCGATGTAGGAACTATCAGAGGATCGTTTAATAGTTTCCGTTTCGGTGTAGTCAATGCGACTGGTGAAAGTTTTGCCTTACGCTTTATCTTTTTTTCGGGTTTTAATATTACACTATTTGTTTCTTCGCTTGTACTCATTGCTAGTGGCTCAGTTTTAACATCAACGTTACTTTCCACATTAGCGCTGCTTCCCGCGATTTGCTTGAGAGATTCAATAATAGGTTTAAAGTGTCTCTCCAATGCAGCATTTTCCACCATTTTACCGGTTTTCAAAGTGCGATACTTCTTGCGGATCGATTCGCTCGTTTTCGCAATCTCTTCCGCTACCTTTTCACGATCCATGATCTTCACGCTACTATTCATCATTGATATATTTGTCTCGTGGACGTTGAAGATGTTACCATGTTGAGGTTAAAATGACGATTGTGCATCTCACAACACAGCAAAGTCGTTAAATCCTTTTCTGTATCGTCCGTCGGTCATTGAGCTATCCTTATCAATCACTGTGAAACCATATTTATCCTCCCAACATTTGCAACACAATGTACTGAAATCCTCATATGACATGTCAGTGTTCACATGATCGTTGTACACATGTTTCAACAATGGTACCATCCTGTTTAAAGAGAATCAGAAGATTTGCATTGTCCCGTATAAGATGCTTGGGTATTTTTGCGTACGTCTGACAGAGATAGAAACAGTCAACGCTCGAATGACGACCCATTGCAAAGTATTCTCTTATCGTATCTTGTTTGTCACATGCAACGTCATCAAAGATAAAAATGGAATTTTTAGGCTCTTCGGTCATTGGAATCACATCGCTGTTATTGGAGAATGTAAAGTATCCAATTTCATCTATCGATTTCAGCAGATTTTCCAAGTAGCGATATTTAGGTTGTTGCAACGATTTCGAGTACACGTACAAGTTCTCGAAACGTAGGCCGTGCGGACTTTTCAACAAGCTGATGAGAATGTTTGTCTTGCCGCAATTCGAGGGACCGCATATGATGCCGCGTATGGTGTTCGGAAGCATGTTTCCATGCCTGCGCGCCTCTTGCTCAAGCATTGATTCCGTTCTATTGTCGAAATTTGTCACGCATATCGACGTTGGTTGCTTCACGAACCGCATGTTTCCCCCGTGAGTCGCAAAATAATTTAAATGTGACGCTGATTTAACTATATATAAGCGCGTTAATCTTGGAAACACTCAGTTTAGAAAATGTTCCTCCTGTTGACAGATACCCATGATATTCGAGAGCTAACCTCCGAACAACTGAAATATATACCGAAGATTGTTCTGTTACGCGAATTTGCAAAGTATATTGATGATTTGCAGGATAGACTCCCGGAACATTTAAGAGTCGATCCAGAGGTTCAGCAGTATCGTCGGTGTTTGGAATATTACAATCGTCCGTGGCAGCAAACACATATCGACGGTCCAGCACCGCTGATCAGGGACTGTAGTGAATGTCGTCGACAAAAGTCAAAGTCGGCAGTGGTCTATTGAATCGCGCGATAAATGCGCGTCCTATCGAACTACACATTCCCGGATATCAATTTTGTGGTCCTGGAACTCGCTTGGTAAAACGCTTGGCCAGAGGTGACCAAGGCATTAATTCATTGGACGCGGCGTGTCGTGAGCACGATATAGCCTATTCGCGTAACAACAATCTCACCGATCGGCACGCGGCGGATGAGATTCTCGCTGTGAAAGCGCGGAAACGCATAACTTCGAAAGAATCAACTCTAGGCGAGAAAGTTGCTGCTGCAGTCGTTTGGGCTGCTATGAAAGCCAAAACGAAAATCGGCATGAGCATAGGCACGAAGAAAAAGAAGTCGTCCAAGAAAGAAATCCGAAAACGAGCACTTCCAATAGCAAAACGGGGTGGTATTTTACCAGTTCTACCATTACTGGGAGTTCTCGGTTCACTAGTCGGTGGAGCGGCGGGTGTCGCAAAAGCGGTGAATGATGGCAAAGCCGCGCAACGCCAGCTGGAAGAATTAAAACGTCATCATCGTGCAATGGAAGGTCGCGCTACGAAAGGTCGTGGAATCTATCTTGCTCCGTACAAGTGCGGGAAAGGCGCTGCAGAAAAAAAAAAACGTCAAAAAAACGCTAAAATTACCCACGGGTGCAATGACTAATGTACAGTTGGAAAGACTAGCGAGGCGTATGCGTATATCTTTCTTTCGAGGTGTTTTCATGCGTGACGCTTTACCAATAGATGGAGTACGTCAAAACGAGAGCGGTATTGTAAATTTAGACAACACAGAGGGACCAGGTACTCACTGGGTGGCGTATGCGAAAAGAGGAAATCGCGCAATATATTTTGACAGTTTTGGTAATCTTTGACCGCCCAAGGAATTGATTCGATACCTTGAGAGAGATGTAGTGAAAATTTTGTACAATCGCACATCATATCAACATTACAACCAGAGCATTTGCGGCCAATTGTGCTTGCAGTTTCTCCAAACGGTAGAGGATCAATTTAAATGATGGTGATGACATTCCACTAACAGCAGTCAGTATTCGTTCGGCAGTTTGCAAACATGTCGCTAACGCTTACGTTGACTGGCAACAGTAACACCCTTACGGTGAGCTACTTTCCCGCTATAGATTTGAGCGATGGTGATTACGAGCTCGGTTTAACGGATTTCGAAGCATACAATACGATACCAAACATAAATTCGTCGAATAATAAATTTTACTATGGTGCTAACGATGAAGAAATTACGATTCCTGAAGGATCGTACGAATTGCGCGCCATATACGAATATCTGAAACGTACATTTCACATTCTTCAAAAGCAGTGCGTTCCAAAAATAATCCATATAGAGATGACGAGAATGAATATCCTATAATAATTCGTGCCAATAATAATACGATGAGGAGTGAAATCAAATGTGCTTATAGAATAAATTTTAGCAAACCAAACAACATTGGCTCGCTTTTGGGATTCTCATCGAGTCGTATATTAGAACCGCACCGATGGTACGAATCGGACGCCCCGATTAAGATTATCAACGTGAATATTATTCGTATAGAATGCAGCGTTGTCAGTGGTGCATACAGTAACAGTATGCGTGTACATACGATACATGAATTCTCGCCTAAGGTGCCACCAGGATATAAGATATCGGAAACCGACACATGTCATTTATCTTCCAATCATCGCACGGAGCATTACAGATTTAACGGTGCGTGTAGTTGATCAAGAAGGACAATCGCTCGATTTTCGAGGAGAAGAGATTACCGTTAGATTGCACGTACGACGGCGACGATAATAAACGTAATCTATGAAATGCTTGTGGTGAATCAAGTGGGACAGGTGAAACAAGCTGGAAATATACTTTCTACGAGACGCGCAATTAACAGTACAAAATCCCTCGTTCGAAAGAAACTCAGCGCGTTGAACGTTGAATTTTTGAAATCTCTGGGATTCATCGTACGAAACGATTGAGAAAAATGATTGACATTTTGAACATTGGAAATGAACCGGTCTTTGACGAGCGCATCGTCAAGATTGAGACACATACGTACAATCCATACGCTAACACAACGTTTGGACATAGCGACGAGATACGAATACCCATACAGCAGCAGGATTTATACATATTGCCATGTGAGAGTTATCTCTATGTCGAGGGGAAGGTGACGAAACAAGTTGCAGTCGATGGTGCGACTGTAACGTTGGGATATAATGGCGTTGCATTTATGTTTGATGAGATTCGTTATGAACTGGATGGTGTGGAGATTGATCGTAACAGAAACGTGGGAATAACTTCAACGCTCAAAAACTATGTATCGATATCTTCAGACAAAAATGCCATCATGAAAAATGCCGCGTGGGATACGACTGACACTATTTCGCCGGACGGGTACTTCAACTTTTGTGTACCGCTCAACGTTTTGCTCAACGTTTTAGGATTCTGTGAAGACTACAAACGTATAGTGATTAACGCGCGTCACGAATTGATTCTATTACGATCGCGCAGCGACAACAACAGTCTACTAGGATCTTCAGCGCTGGATCCTAAGATTGAGCTATTCAAGATACAATGGCGAATGCCTCACGTAATCTTGAACGATATCAATAAACTTTCCATGCTGAAAACTTTGGAGGATGGACGATACCTGAGTATGAGTTTCCGCTCGTGAGATCTGTATGAATTTCCTCTACTGCAAAGCACGACCAAACACTTGTAGACCGTCAAAACTGCTACTAATTTGGAGAAACCTCGATACGTTATCTTTGCGCTGCAGACTGGCCGGAAGAATGTCATGTCGGAAAATATAACTCGTTTCGATGACTGCAAATTGATCAACGTAAAGCTCTATCTGAATTCAGAGTGTTATCAGTACGACGACATGAATTTGGACTTTACAAAAAATAAATACGCCGTATTTTACGATATGTATAGATGTTTTCGTAAATCGTATTATGGATGCGACAATGCTGAGGCATGGTTAACAACTACCGACTTTCTGCGGCTAGGTCCTTTTGTGGTTATCGATTGCTCGCGTCAAAATGAGTCCGTCAAGAGTGCCACTGTGGATGTGCGCATCGAATTTGAGTGTAAGGAGAATATACCGGCGAATACTACCGCATATTGTCTCATCCTGCATGATCGTGTAGTTGAATACAGCCCGCTAACCAACATGGTGCGCAAACTTAACTAACATTGATTGTGAATTGTTAGCATGCGCTGTGAAAAATATAATGTATGAAGCCGTGAACAAATAAATGATATTCTAAAACATAAAATTATGTATAAATTAATTCTATATGTCTCCCATTTTACTTCCCTTCCCCCTCCTCAGAACGATGAGGATAGTGCCCAGCGCAAGTCGGTATGGTAAAATACTCTTTCGACGAACGTTTCGTATTCCCTTCCAACCTACTCTATGATGGTTTAAGTGGTAGGACCATCGCACAGTAAACGAAGGGTCCGGGATTCGAGTCTAGCCTAGTTTCGACTTTGTTTTTCTTTTGACGCATGCGTGACGCCATCATACATACTGTAAGAACCTTCACTATGCGCCTACTAGCAATAGGTAACAATGGTCTAGGAGGTTCGAGAGAGAGACATCCGATAGACGTTCGAGAGAGACGTCCGAGAGACGTCCGATAGACGTTCGAGAGACGTCCGAGAGACGTTCGAGAGACGTCCGAGAGACGTTCGAGAGACGTCCGATAGACGTTCAAGAGACGTCCGATAGACGTTCGATAGTAATCGCGGGGCCCAGGTTCGAGTCTACCTACAGCCCGACGCGTTTTTCTCTCGTGACGTCACGGCCGCCATCTTGCTCATAGAATCAAAGATTCTGGGGTGGAGCAGGAGGGTACCAATAAAGAGGGAGTATCAATTAAGAGGGGGGATCAATAAACAGGGGAATCAATTAAGAGGGGGTATCAATTAAGAGGGGTATCAATTAAGAGGGGGATCAATTAAGAGGGGGGTCAATTAAGAGGGGGGTCAATTAAGAGGGAGGTCAATTAGGGGGGTATTAATTAGAGGGGGGTATTAATTAAAAAATAATTAATAATTAATTGCTTTTGCATAATTAATTAGCAATTTGAGTTAGAATCCCCCTAGTTTATCTACTAAGGGCTACAAGAATATGCAATAAAGAGTAGGAAGTTCCATTTAGAATTTTAAAGTTGACCTTTACGTGACCTTCAAACGACAATCCAAGGTCCAGCCAAGGTCACCGTCAGATGTCCTCCTATGAACCCTATAACTTTTGCTTGAAACATTTTTCGCGATCTGGCTTTCCTGACGAAATATTTCCGATTGTCGATTAAAATGGGCCACCCTTTATATCAAGGAAAATATTTAACTAACAATAATCTTTATTTAATATTTTAATATTTTAATAGTATCACCTTTTTATAGTACAACCTGAGGAATCAATTTATGGTAAACAACCCACATAATTTAATTTAAGAAATTAAAGTCAAACTTAACATGGCTTTTCAAGAAGATTTCAGGGTCAAATAAATTTCATTAGCTAACACATTTTTCTAAACCCAAAATATTTTTTTTTTAAATGTGAATTTTGCAAAATATTTGACTTCTGGAACTTTTAGCACATCATTTATATAGGTGAAATCTGTTTACTCTACGCAGACAAAATATGTTTAAATAGATGTACTATATAAGCAACTACGATTAAAAATAAGAGCTTCAGTAAATAATCTCGATGCGAACATTACCCAGTCAAAAACATAACGTTGATTCGATGTTGATTTGACGTTGAAATGGTCGATGAAACGTTGAATCAACGTTAATTCAACCGTCGTCGATACCGAATCAACCTTGTGGTTCTGACTGGGTAATAATATTCATCAGCAATTTTAGAATTACGAAATTGTTTATGTTTGAGTGATGATAACAAAGACAATATTAGTAAAAACATTAACCTATTAAAAAAATGTCGATTTTATTACTTTATAGTAAATTTTTTATAACTTCAATAAAATAATCATATCTACATTTTTAACCAATATTTATATTGATTTTAAGACTTCGATTCACTGTGCAATAATGTGTTCGACAAATAGTATTGTTAAATAGTTTAGTTGCGCGCAAGAAAATACTATTTCGCTAAGACTTTTGCATTATGCAATTTTCAGAGTCTACTGATATAGTTTTCGTCGTAGACGCGAGTACTCCATGTAGCGGGCGTCGACGGCACTTCGCTGTGGGATCGTGCAAAATGTACAGCATCAGCAACGGTGGGAAACATGGCAAAGAAAGGGCTATCGTTGTATTCGTTGGTTAGGTTGCACTTTCTCATAGTCTCGTATACGGGACCTGTAAATGACCGTAAAGTGTAGTCGGTATAAATTAAAAAAATAATTTAAAACCCTTTTATTATTTTTTTTATTAATTTTTATCTCTTTTATTAATTCTTTTTTATTAACTCTTTTATTAATTTATTTAAAACTCTCGGACATTGAAACAGACAATAATATAAATAATTTCAAATTCTCATGATATAGATATCGCGAAAGTAATGCGTTAATTTATGTCAAATATCAAATATTCCTACCGGAGCAACCTGCTATATAAACGGATACTTCTATGCTGCAATATTCCTCAATGATGTTTCTTATTGCATTCGCTCCTGCCAAGTCGACATGTGACAACGCGGTGAAGTCCAATATGAGAACACGCAGCTGTGAGATAAAAATATACTTTTAAAATAAGGTAACAGACAAATTCAAAAGGGATAACCAATACTGTTAAAGGAGTGCCAAAATAGATAACAAACTTCAAAAATGTTAATAAAGTAGAAACAGTTGTGCAAACAATCAAATATCAGATAATCATTAAGAAGAGGATCTCTCAAAAAAATATTTTCCTGTTTATTATATATATAAATTTTATACAAATAGTTTTAATATATTTAACAAAAACCTATAATCCTATCCTGCAGGGTGTCCCATTTTAAATGAACCAGGCAAAAATCTCGAAAAATATGAAAGATACTAAGAAACCTCTCAGACAAAAGTAATATAGTTTCAAATAAGACTATAAACAACTATATCATTTTGTTTATAGATGCGCCACTTTCGAGATATTTATTGATTACTTTTCTTACATGGAAACCCCAATTTTTTATTATATCATATTTTCTACCAATTAATTTGAATACCTTTTGTCTGAAACATTTTTTTTTGCCTAATATTTTTTGAGATATTTAAGGAAAACTTAGTAACATTTTCAATATTTAACTTACCATATCTATTATCATATCTAGCTAACTATTTGTCAAAAGAAAAAATAATATTAAACGTTTTTACTTAATTTAATCTCCAGAATATATTATTATAATAATGCCCTAACTTTTGTTAACTTATCAACCTTTGGAAATATCAAAATCATAAAATTAAGAAAAGTCAAGGCATTATTATAACAGTATATTCCTAACACCAAATAGAGTAAAAAAGTCTAGTACCACACTTTTTCTTCCGACAAATAGTTACCGAGGAATACAGGGTATTTGATAACTGATCATGCAGACGAAAGTTGGAGATAGATTGGGTGTAGCCGAGAAGAAAAGTCATGTACCATAATGTCAAATTGGCAATAGTTACCGAGTTATTAATTAAAACATGTAAGCCAACGAGCGCATAGAGAGCGGAGGGCGGCCGCAGTAAGCACGTAGACATTTGATACAGGCGGAGTCAGCGAGTTGCGGTGTAGGCAAGCACGCGCGGCGAGGGGCAACGTAAGCGACAAGAGGCGATCGCGCGCGACGAGGTTTTTCTTTATAGCTTTTTCCTTATAGTTCGCTCGCTCCTCGTCGTTCGCGCTCGCTCGCTCTTCGTCGCGCGCACTCGCCTCTTGTCGTTTACGTTACCCCTCGCCGCGCGCACTCGCCTACCGCTGACTCCGCCTGTATCAAATGTCTACGTGTTTACTGCGGTCGCCCTCCGCTCTCTACGCGCTTACATGTTTTAATTAATAACTCGATAACTATTGGCAATTTGACATTATGGTACATGACTTTTCTTCTCGGCTACACCCAATCTATCTCTAATTTTCGTCTGCATGATCAGCTATCAAACACCCTGTATATCGTAAGCTAAATATTGAAAAAAAAACAAGTTTTTTTAATGCCAACTTAAATATTTTTAAAAGTAGTAGGCAAATAAAAAAATATTTAAGACAAAAGTTATTAAAATTAATTGATAGGTATAAATGGTATAACAAAAAATTGGGATTCCATTTAAGAAAAGTAATGATCAGTGAATATCTCGAAAGTGACGCCATCTAACAAAATGATATAATTGTTTATAGTCCCACTTTAAACCATACAACATTTTCTGAAACGTTTCTTAATACTTTTTATATTCTTCGAGATTTTTTTCTGGCGCTTTTGAAATGGAATACCCTGTATACAAGGTGTCTCAGAACTTTGAGACACCCTGTACACGGCTCCGTAGGTTAGGTTACCATAGGGACATAGAGCTAAGTGAGAGGAACAAAAAAGTCTTGTACCATAACGTGAAAATCGTAGTAGTTTTTAATAATAACCGCGTAAAGTTTGGTGTTTTCCACGCCCATCGCGGCCTATAGACTGTCGCGATGGCATCTTGGCGCTTTGACACCGCGCGATGGTCAGCGCAAGCCGCGTTATCGCTCAGCCCCTACGCATACAGCTTGCCGCGGAGCGTCTATAGGCCGCGCTAGGCGTGGAAAACGCCTAACTTTGCGCTGTTATAATTAAAAAACTATTACGATTTTCATATTATGGCACAGGACTTTTTTCTTCCTGTTATTTAGCTCTATATCCCCTACGGAGCCCGTGTGCCAAAGTTCTGAAACACCTTGTATACAGGGTGGGGGGTTATAAGTTTACAACCCGAAATGTGAAGGTAGATTGGGTTAAGACAAACCGTTTTGCGAGATTCGCAATAATTATCGAGTTATTAATGACAGAAATCTTGAGGAGTGGGAGCGCGCCGACATAAATGATTGCAGAAGCGTTACAGCTGCTCAGGCTACGGCGCGGCCCACTCGACCCAGCAACTGTGAGCGGCGTGCGGCGTGCGGCGAGACGTAAGTCCGACGAGATAAAACAACGAATCTCGCAAAACGGTATGGGACTTTTATGTTTGTCTTAACCCAATCTACCTTCGCACTTCGGGTTGTAAACTTATAACCCCCCACCCTGTATATGTACGAGGGCGGTCCGATAAGTACTTAGCCTCACCGCCCGATGGCGCCACTATCGCAAGAGAAATTTACTATCGTGTAGTACATTCTCGTAGACGGTTACTGTCGAAATTTCAGCCGAATCGGACTCGTAGTTTTGTTTCGACCGCGTGTGGAAGCGGGCGTGTCCGCGGATTTTAGAAAAATGGAAAAAGAGCAATATCGGTCGGTGATTCGATTCTTGTTTTTGGAAGGGAAATCGCGCAGCGAAATCAAAAAGCGCTTGCATGCTGTGTACGGTGACTCTTCTCCTTCGATGGCGACCGTCAAAAATTGGTTTAACGCGTTTCAACGTGGTCGTACGTCGGTTTTTGATGAGCCACGCCCAGGTGCCCCGAAAACGGCTACTACGGAGGATAACATGACAAAAATCCACGATCTCGTATTGGCAGACCGCCGATTGAAGGTGCACGAGATAGCTAAGACAGTAGGCATCTCAAAAGACCGCGTGGGTCATATCCTGCATGAAATTTTGGGCATGAGAAAGCTGTCGGCGCGATGGGTGCCGCGTTTGCTCACTCCGGACAACAAGCGCAACCGTGAGACCACTTCAGAGCAGTGTTTGACGCTGTTTAAGCGCAATCCGAAGGAGTTTCTGCGTCGTTTCGTGACCGTCGACGAAACATGGATTCACTGGTACACACCAGAGACCAAGGAACAGTCGAAACAGTGGACTTCACCCGGCGAACGAGTTCCGAAGAAGGCGAAGACTGTCCTATCGGCCGGAAAGGTGATGACCACCGTTTTCTGGGATTCACAAGGTGTGATCTACATCGATTACCTGGAGAAGGGCAAAACGGTCACAGGGCTGTACTATGCCGAATTATTGGGCCAATTCGACGCCGAATTGCAGAAAAAACGGCCCCATTTGGCGAAGAAAAAAGTGCTCTTCCACCATGACAACGCACCGGCTCACACCTCCGTCCTCGCCACGGTCAAATTGGTCGAATTGGGCTACGAACTGCTGCCCCATCCACCGTATTCTCCAGATTTGGCCCCGTGCGACTTCTTTTTGTTTCCAAACTTGAAAAAGTCACTCGCCGGGCAGAAATTTGAGTCGAATGAGGAGGTCATCGCCGCCACGGAGGCCTACTTTGCAGACCTCGAGAAAACATATTTTTCAGACGGGTTAAAGAAGTTGGAGCATCGCTGGGTCAAGTGTATCGAGCTAAAAGGAGACTATGTTGAGAAATAAATCGCCACTTTTCCAAAATTTTCGTTTTTCTTTTGTAGGCTAAGTATTTATCGGACCACCCTCGTATACAGGGTGACTCGAAACAAGTTGTCCTTAATATGCTATATTCTTAAGCAAATTCTAAGATTATTTTTCCTCTTGTAAAATGTTATCCGATACTTAGTTACTGAATTATTAAGATCAATATTTCGTCTATTACGGGCTCGGTACAGAAGGCAGGCAACGGAACAATTGACCGTTGGGACGCGTGCCGCGTAGGCGCTGATGTTGCGCGTTTGGTGCGATATGCTATTCGATGCATGTGATAACATTCATCCATATTATTTTTAAAACTTAAAAATATTAACATTCGCGGATGTAATAGCAAATATAATACGAGTACGTATTATAAATTAGGAGGATATATTATTTGTTCCGCCCCTGCCTGCTTTCTGTACCCGGCCCATAATAGACGAAACATTTATCTTAATAACTCAGTAACTAAGCATCAGATAACATTTTGCAAGAAGAAAAATAGTCCTAGAATTTGTTCAAGAATATGGCATATTAAGGACAACTATTTCAAATCACCTGTATATATAATATACGTATTTAAACTTTGTTTATTCCTTATAGTCTAGTAACTACAATATATAAAAATATATAAAGATGTTGAAACCTCTTGATGTTTAAGAAAAAAATGTATATCTTCGAGAACAAATATTTCCTATAAAAATTGCAAAATTTTAAATGACATGTTACACAATAAAAATAATATAATCTTGAATAGCGTTTCCAAGATTACGTAAAGATTTAAATTTTTTTAATTTCCAGATAATCTTTATGTGACCTTGACGATGCTATTCAAAATCATATTAATTTTACTACATAATATATCATTTAAAATCTTATAACTTTTGTATCGAACATTTTTTCTCGATAATACATATTTTCTAAAATATTAAGAGGTTTTTACACTCTCTATATACATCCGTATAAAGCACTGTATTTACTAAGCCATAGCAAATATAAATAAAAGTTTATATACTACATTATATATTCTATTACATTACATATATTCTAGCACATTATGTATTCTATTTAAGCTCTTTTCTCCTAATCGGTTGACTTTATTTTTTGATTACCTGTAAAGATTTGGTACATATTTTGAGCTTCTACATTTAGTTATAAAGATATAGCAATGTTTTTTGAAATTTTTTGAGCAAGACAAACATACGTTTGCTATATATAAATTGCAAAACTTTTGTATAAGACAAATGCTTATAATTTATGCTGATAATTTAAGATGTCATTTTGAAATTTTTCATTGTTTTTCGCAATATTAAGCAATATTATAATTCATTTTTGCATGTAATTTCATTGCGTAAAAGCATATGTAATTTTGTTTAACTAATATGACGTAAACTTTGCATAAGGAAGAAGTTATTCTGTCAAAATTTTCGAAAATAGCATCTTTCTCAATAAATGTTTAATCGTACCAATTGAATTCTTTAATGTGGAAAATGTAAAATGTTTTTTTTAATGTTACTTTGAAATCTTACTAATATTACGTTATTAACAATGTTATTTTTACCTTTTTAATTTCTTCCGTTTCAACGGAACCAGTAGTCGCAGCTTTCAATCGCCTATATAGTTCTTTTTGGGGCATTAACTCTGCGATCTTGTATATTTCTTCACGAAAGTATTGCCTACACGCAAAATTTAAGCTGCCAGAGTAGCGGAAAATCTTAATGCCAGGAATTTCTACTGTCTGTAAATATTAGTAATATAATATTAATAATTATACACGCTCTGTCTCAAAAATAACCGGAGTAGCTTTATTTTAACGAAATTAGTGACGCCTTCTGTTGGTGGGAGATTGAGTTAGGAAGTGTCAACCTTCCTTAATAACCTGTAAAAATTTTATGACATTTCGTTCACTAAAAGTCAAGATACGATGAACTTAACTGACAGTAGTTTGATACCTCAGTCGAAAAATGAATAAAGAACAAAAAATCAAGGTAATTATATAGAATATCCCCCTCACCTCCGATATCGATGAAAAAATATTTAATCGACGCGTTTTTGCAACAGAAACAACTTTTCTATTTGAAAAAATCGTCGCTCTATCTTGTGGAGCGAGATATTAATTGTTAAAGTTGACGGCAATTTAGGTTAGAAAATCTGTCACATTGACAAAATGTTTCGACAGATACATGCCCCGCGATGTTATGCGCATGCTCTGTGGTCACGTGCATGTTCAGTGGCTACATGCGCATGCTTGAGTGCACGAAATTTGAAATGCAGCTATGTCTGCCACTTCTCTTATTTTCTTTTAAATCCTTCGCCTTACTAAAAAGATGAGTACAATATACTAAAAATGGATACAGGAAAAGTAATTATTTAGAATAGGGGAGCCAGTTCCAATCTTCAATTTTGACGTTATTGAGAACATCTTACTGATTAACCTATTATAAGTTTTTGTCATTGTTTATTAAAAAGTTATGGATAAATGACATTTTTTAATGCGAAACAAGATTCCGGATAGGTTTGCAACTTTCCACGCGCAACGAGGACGGGATAGGTGCAGGAGGGGGACCGCAGGCCTCCCTTGCACCCCCCCGTGTGTGTGAGTGTGTATGTGTGTGTGTGTGTACATATGTTTCAGACATTTTCATTTATTAAACATATAAATTTTTAGCTCATGTATTAGTGGTAATTTTTTTTTTAATAACCACTGATATATGAGCTACAAATTCATATGTTTAATAAATAAAAATGTGTCAAGCATATGTACACACACACACACGGGGAGATGCAAAGGGGGCCTTCGACCCTCCCTCCCACACCCACCCCGTCCTCGTTGCGCGTGGAAAGTTACAAACCCATCCAGAATCTTGCTTATCTGTCGCTTATCTGTCCGTGACAGATTTTCTAACCTAAATTGCCATCAACTTTAACAATTAATATCTCGCTCCACAAGGCAGAGCGACGATTTTTCAAATAGAAAAGTTATTTCTCTTGCAAAAACGCGTCGATTAAATATTTTTTCGTCGATATCGGAGGTGAGGGGAGTATTCTGTATAATTACCAAAATCAATATTAAGTTCTGTGTTAAAAACGGTAAAAGTGCCACGGAAATACTCCAAATGCTTAAAATCGTTTATGGAGATAATTGTTTATCACAAACACAAGTTTTTGAGTAGCATCGACGATTCAGAATGCAAAACAATACTCATTGCTTTTTACGATTCCAAGGGGATTATCCACAAAGAATTCGTTTCAAGTGGTACAAGGTTAATGTTCAGTATTATCTTGATGTATTGAAGCGTTCGGTAAGCCTTATTCGTCATGTTCGCCCTGAATATCGAGAATCAGGCAGTTGGCGATTGTTGCACGATAATGCACCTTCTCATCATTCGTCAATTGTCACAGATTTTTTGACCAAAAATCAATCATTTTTATTACTTCAACATCCCCCATATTCACCCGATTTGGCACCCTACGACTATTTTCTACTCCCTAAGCTGCATTTGGCGATAAAAGGAAACCGTTTTGCATCAATTGAGAATATTTAACGGTCAACGACGAGCAATCTCAACATCATTCCAATCAGCGACATAAAAAAGTCACTTGATGCACTTCTTGAATGTACAAATCGTATTTCTGCTAAGGGAGAATATTTCGAATAAATAAAATGATTTTTGTCAAGATTTCTTAACTATTTTTGTTTTTTTAAAGCCATTCCGATTATTTTTGGAACAGAAGATGTATGATTAATTAAAAATATTAATTTAAGAAATTTAACTTAAATAAATAATTTAATTATTAGGAGTACAAATAAGTTTCCGCCGTTTTCTATCAAAAATTAGGAATTTATTGTGAAAGAACGGTACATTACGTTTTATTCTAAGTATTGCCCATCACTAGCCACTACTTTTTCCCATCTTTTTGGCAGCATTCCGATACCACGTCGGAAGAACTCTTCATCCTTTGAGGCTATCCACGAATCGACCCAATTTTTAGTATCTTCATATGATGTAAAGTGCTGCTTAGACAGGCCATGTACCATCGACCGAAACAAGTGATAATCGGAAAAGGCAATATCTAGTGAATACGGCGGGTGGGGTAGGACTTCCCAATTAAGTATTTCCAAATAGGTTTTGACCGGTTTTGCAACATGTGGCCGAGCGTTGTCATGTAGCAGAATAATTTTGTCGTGTCTGGAGTAGTAATGGGCGCGTTTTTCCTTGAGTGCTCAGCTCAATCTCATTAATTGTGTTCGGTAGAGAGATTCAGTAATGGTTTCGCTCGGTTTGAGCAACTCATAATACACGACACTAAGTTGATCCCACCAAATACACAACATGAGTTTTTTTCCATGAATATTCGGTTTGGCTGTCGATGTTGAAGCATGGCCAGGTGGTCCCCATGATTTTTTCTTCTTTGGGTTATCGTAGTGGATCCATTTTTCATTACCAGTGACTATACGATGCAAAAAACCCTTTCTTTTATGCCTGACAACAGCATTTCACACGTGCAAAATCGACGTTCAACGTCTCTCGGCTTCAGTTCATATGGAACCCAATTTCCTTGTTTTTTAATCATTCCCAACGATTTTAAACGATGTGAAATTGCTTGTTGAATCACTTCTAATGTAAGTGCAAGTTCTTCTTGCGTTTGGCACGAATCTTCCTCCAATAATGCTTCCAATTCCGTGTCTTCGTACACTTTTGGCCTTCCACTACGTTCTTTGTCTTCCACGTCAAACTCACCGTTTTTAAACTTTTGAAACCACTCATGACAACTTCTCTCACTTAAAGCAGTCTCACCATATGCTTCTACAAGCAATCGATGCGCCTCAGCTGCAGATTTCTTCAAATTAAAGAAGTAAATCAAAAGTTCCCGCAAATGACGCTTATTCGGCACAAAACTTGACATTTTTGCACGAAAAAAATTATGTGATGCTGATACGGAGTCACTAATACTTCAAGGTTATGTTGTTACCAGATGTCCAAACTTACGATATTACGTTTTGCATCTGTTAATTTCAATATAACCTTTTGGTGAGGCCATCTTTTGTCAAACGGCGGAAACTTATTTATACTCCTAACAGTTTGGTAATTATATAAAATAAAAAAAAAATATATATATATATACCCTTGATTTTAAAATATAATAAATGAAATTCTAATCTGTTTCAAATTTGTTTCAAACTATATGGAAATCACATGTAGTTTCTAGTAACATAACATTTATGTTAGTCTTTTTATATATAATATTTCTTCTGTTTATGTGGATTATTCCTTATAAAAATGTTCTTTTTAATATTTTGTGTTATTAAAGTAATGAGTTCATTGTATCCTAAAATAACAGGTCCCAGGGAGAGACAGAAAGGGAATGAGAGAGAGAAGAGAGAAAGAGAGAATAGTTTGTAATTCATTATTTGTATAACTCAATGTTAATAAACAAACAAGTTTAATAAACAAAAATACCTAAAAACAAAAATGGCTAAAACCCAAAGACAGCTAAAATTTTTTACAAGTTAGTCAGAGCCATGTTCTTAACATATATCAAGCTCATTGAAATCAGTGAGGTCGCTGCTTTAATATTTATCAAATATTAATTAATATTTGTCAAATAATTTAATGACAAGTCACTTAGATTACTCTAGCAAGAGTCAAAATAAAGTCTCCAGCATACACAGCTTCAGCGAGATAGATATTGTCATACTTACGCAAGGCAATAACGAATTGCGCCATCCAAATATTGGGTTGGCAAATAAGTTTGTTCGGTTTTTTAGAGTAGAACAAAATATAATTTTTTGATACACAAGATAAATTTTAATCAATTATATATTGGTCATCTTTATCGATGACCTCTAGCCATCTTTCCACCAACTTCATTATGCCGCCTTCGTAAAACGTCTCAGGCTTATCGACGAAAAACCAATCCAAGTGGTTTTTAATGGCCTCTTCATCCTTAAAGGTTTTCCCGTTCATGGAGTTCTGCAGCGACCGGAATAAATGATAATCGAAAGGGCCAAGATCCGGTGAATACGGAGGATGAGGCAAAACATCCCAGTCAAGCTGAAGCAATTTGTTCCGAGTGTTCAATGACGTGTGAAGTCTGGCGTTGTCGTGGTGGAAGACGACACCCTTGCAATTTGCCAATTCTGGACGTTTTGTGCGGATTGCTTAGTTCAATTTCGTCAATTGCGAACAGTATACAGTTGAATCAATCGTTTTGCCTGACGGTAACAGTTCGTAATAGATGACACCCTTGAAATCCCACTATATGGAGAGCATTATTTTCTTCAGATACAATCCCGCCTTCGAGATTGTTTGCGGTGGCTCGCTGCTGTGTCCCCATGATCTTTTACGCGTTACATTATTATAGACGACCCATTTCTCGTCATCCGTCATCATTCGTTTCAAAAATGGGTCGTTTTCTTGGCGTTTCCATAGCGAATCGCAGATGACTATGTGTGTAGTCAAGTTAGCCTCAGTTAGTTGTTGCGGCACTCAAACATTAAGCCGAGAAACGTATCCCAGCAGGCGCAAATGCTTTTCTACGCTTGTATGGGATATATTCAATGTCGTAGCAATTTCTCGTACCGATTGGGATGGATTTACTTCGATTATACCCTTAATGTTACTTGAATTAATCTCAGTCGGGCGATCGGAGCGGGGCACATCATTGACGTCGAAATCTCCAGAACAGAAATTGGCATACCACTTTTGGTACACGCGTTCTGTTAAGGCATCATCTCCATATACACGGCATATCTTTTTATGAGCATCCGCAGCTCGTTTACCTTTTTTAAAATAATAGAGCAAAATGTGACGATAATGTACGTTATTTATTTCTATATTCATAGCTATGCACACACAATACTGATCATAGCCAAACCAAACACTGCACAACATAAACAGTGAAACATAACCTTTCAAATGGGTATTCGATTTGCGCTGAGAAAAGAAAAGCGAATCCGCATGAAACTTACACTGAAACAAAAACCGAACGAACTTATTTGCCAACCCAATACTTGGTACTGTATCATTAGCTGTATCCGCAATAACATTCCGTTGCGTCAAATGTTTTCATTAATATTGTACGAAAGTAGCCTATTTGATTTGGAGGAAATCTGTCCAACAAACATAACTGATTCGCGACAGGATACAATTCGACACCACAGTGACGACAAAATTGACAGAGAAATCGCTTAGATAGGGGTATCACTCACTGCAAATGAGCCAGTTCAACCGCAACTCAACCGTAGCTCAACATGCAGGTCCTAGTCAACTTATCGACCGAAGTGCAAACAACACGTTAGTTCTAATGCTAATAGAAGAAGTACGGAAAATGCGTCAAGCTGTTAGAAAAATATGTCGCAATTATGAGATAACAATCAAAGAATACCGCGTTCTCGACGCGTTCCTCGCTAAGGAGTATGATTTGTATAATTACGAACGAAATGCGTACCATGATGAAACTAACATCCCGGACGATTATCGTCGTGAGCGACACGCCTGCCAATTAACACCTGTATTTAACGGTTCAAGCAGAGATAAATGAAAAGAATTTCTAACCTCATGAAGTTTCATGTTTACCAGGTATGTAAATATGAAACCGTATTTTTTTATACAAAATACACGTTTATTGTATGGAAATAATAAAAAATATTTTATTCGAAGTATTGCCCATCGCTAGCTACACATTTTTCCCACCTGTCTGACAATTTGTGGATGCCACGCCAAAAAAACTGTTGCTCTTTTGAGGCAAACCAGTCATCGAGCCATTTTCGTACATTTTCGTAAGAAGTGAAGCGCTGCTCAGCAAGTGCGTGTCCCATCGATGCAAATAAGTAGTAATTGGACGGAGCCAAGTCTGGTGAGTAAGCCGCATGCGAAAGTATTTCCCAACTAAACGCCTCAATCGTTTCGTTGACCAGTTTTGCTGTGTGTAATGGTGCATTATCATGAAGCAAAATCACTTTGTGTTGTCTTTCTTGATGTTCTGGTCATTTTTCACACAAAGCTTGATTCAAATCGATCATTTGTTGTCGGTAGCGTTCAGTATGAACGGTTTCTCCAGATTTTAGCAGCTCATAATAGATCACACCCTTCTGATCCCACCAAACACAGAACATTGTCTTCCGTCCATAGCGATTTGGCCTTGCAGTCTATGTCGATGGTTCGCCTGGAGTTATCCATGATCTTTTACGCTTAGGATTCTCAAAATATATCCACTTTTCATTGCCAGTCACAATTCGATGGAGAAGTGACTTTCTTTTGTACCTGGCGAGCAGCATTTCACAAGTGGTTTTTCGGTTTTCCTGCTGTCTCTCATTCAGTTCATGTGGAACCCAATTTCCCATCTTCTGGATCTTTCCTATAGTTTTCAAACGTATGGAGACGGCTTCTCGTGTTACATTTAATTAATCCGCGAGTTGTTATTGCGTTTGAGCGTCATCCTCATCCAACAATGCTTGCAATTTGCTGTCTTCAAACTTTTTCGGTGGTCTTCCACATTCTTCGTTTCTCACGTCAAAATCGTCACGTTTGAATTTTTTAAACCACTCAAAGCACTGTGATTTACCAAGAGTATGCTCATCGTAAGCTTCGACAAGCCTTCGATGCGATTCTGCAGCAGTTTTATTCAAATGGTAACAGAAAATCAATGCTGTCCGCAAATCGTAACTTCCAGGCACAAAATTCGACATGTTCAACGCTATTACAAACTATGCTGTTGTATGAAACTTGTATTGTTGTGAGTTGAAAATCTTTGTCAGATGTCAACAAATGGAAATGGCGCCAATGACGCAGTTTGACGGTAACTACATTGACATCTAGGACCATCTATGGTCAAATTCCGGTTTCATATTTACAGACCTGGTACTCTTGTGTCACCATTTGATGGTTATATGCTCCTTCGAGCCATTGTGTGTACTAAACTGTGTGGCAACATCCTAGTAGAAACTAAAAACCGCAAATCACATATGTTCAAAGAACTGCGGGATGTTTCGACCGCAAGCTAATCAAAAAAGAAGTTCCGCACTCATTTACAGCGCGAGTCCATTTCACTCTGGCAGAGACCAGGAGGAGGAGCCCAAGATTATGGGAAATGTGTAGACAAATTAGCAATCGACTTGTACGAATCGGCCGTAGATGGAAGCAGGCAAACGGGTATCAAAGAACATGCTGTTCATAATTACATTAAAACACAGGAATTAATATTAAATATGAAATATTTGATTTCCTTAAGTACTAAATTAGACAGTCGATATCTCTGACAGTTTATTTTTACAGTTCTTGGTTTTTTTCCTAAAAATATAAAATTAGTCTTTTTCAAATGCATGTTTTAGTTTGTGATTATATTTCGAATTGTCTTTATTATAGCAATCTTTGTGCAACCAAGAATAAGTAAAAATTCATATTATTTTCGAATATGAGTTCCGTCGTTGAACCAATGCAATTCAGACAACTCGAAATATAAATAAAGTATTTGGTAAAGATGTGGCTAATGAACACATAGTACATCAATGGTTTGAGAAGTTTCATTCTGGAGATTTTAATCTTGAAATTCAGTCTCAGGTTGCCACGTGGGCAACCTGAGACTGAAGTGAATAATGATGAGCTGAAAGCTGTAGCAGAAGCGGATACATCTCAAACTACACGTGAATTAGCAGCACGGTTTAATGTTACTATTCTAACAATATTGGATCATTTGAAACAAATTGGTAAGAAGCTAGATAGATGTGTTTCGTATGAATCAAACGAGCGTCAGAAAATATTAGGTCATTAAGTATGAAAAGTCTGATTTCGAATCGAAAGTTTGGTTTATTATATCTCAAACTAGAAATAGTACAATTAATCCAAGTATGCGCCTAAACTATTGGCACAGTTCTGCCATCTTAACGGTAGCTTATTTATGCCAGCAGCGAAGAAGCCTGAAAAACAGGTGACGATGAAATCACGAAAGTTTTCCATAGCTTGTTGAGAATTGAATATTTTTTCTTGCAAGAAATGGTCCAGTGCCTGGAAGAAGTGATAGTCAGTTGGTACAAGGTCTGGTGAATACAAAGTGGGTGACAGAGAGTTTCCAGGTTCAGCTCCTGTAGTTTGAGCAACATTGTTTGTATGACATGTGATTGGACGTTGTCTTGCAAGAGGATTACCTGTGTCTATTAATCAATCTCGGCTGCTTGATCGCAAGCATTTTCATCATTTCGCCTAGTTGGTTACAGTAAACATCCGCTGTAATCGATTGACCAGGTTTCATGAAGCTGTAGTGGATAATAGCGCTGGACAACCAAATAGACACTATTAGCTTTCTTCTGTGAATATTCGGTTTCGGACTGTATTTCGGCACTTCATCCATATTCAATCATTGTGCCGAATACTTGCAATTGTCGAAAAGAATCCGCTGTTCATTACATGTAACAATATGATGTAAAAATGGTTCGCTTTAACGTCGTGAAGAAAGGTAGGTGAAGAAAGATAGTGAAGAAAGGCATGCTTCGAGACGACTTCTCTTCTGACGCTCGTTTAATTCATGTGGAACCCATTTATCCAGCTTCTCCATTTTGCCGATTTGTTTTAAATGATCCAATATTGTTGGAATAATAACGTTAAACCTTGCTGCTAATTCACGCGTAGTTTGAAATGTATCCGCTTCCACTACAACTTTCAGCTCATCATTATCCACCTTGGTCTCGGGTCACCAACGTGACTTATTTTCAAGGTTAAAATCGCCAGAACGAGACTCCTCAAACCATCGACGTATTGTACGTTCATTAGCCACATCTTCACCAAACACTTCGTTAATATTTCGAGTTGTTTCTGCTGCATTGGTTCCATGACGAAACTCATTTTCGAAAGTAACATGAATTTTTAACTTATCCATGGTTACACGAAAATTGCTGTAACAAAGACAATTCGAAAGATAATCACAAACCAAAACATGCATTTGAAAGAGTGATAATGTACCTTCACAACAAAAAAAGACCAAAAACTGTAAAGATGAAATGTCAAAGATATCGACTGTCGAACTTAGTACTTAAGGAAATCGGACATTTCATATTTAATGACCTAATAAATTATTTCAAAGCTTGCCTTTCTTTATTATTAAGACACAAAAGCGAACTATTTTTATATCGTATTGTTACGTGTGATGAATAACGGATTCTTTTCAACAATTGCAAGCGTTCGGCACAATGATTGGATATAGAAGAAGTACCGAAACACAGTCCGAAACCGAATATTCACAAAAGAAAGCTAATGATATCTGTTTGGTGGTCCAACGCTGATATTATCCACTATAGCTTCATGAAACCTGGTCAATCGATTACAACGGATGTCTACTGTAACCAACTAGACGAAATGATGAAGATGCTTGCGATTAAACAGCCGAGATTGATCAACAGAAACAGGCTAATCCTCTTGCAAGACAACACTCGATCACATGTCGTACAAACAACGTTGCTCAAACTACAGGAGCTGGACTTCGAAACTCTCTGTCACCTACCATATTCATCAGACCATGCTCCAACTGACTACCACTTCTTCTAGGCACTGGACCACTTCTTGCAAGAAAAAATATTCAATTCTCAACAAGCTATGGGAAGCACCTTTCGCGATTTCACCGCCACTCACTCTTCAGGCTTTTTCGCTATTGGCATAAATAAGCTATCGTTAAGATGGCAAAATTGTGTCGATAGTTTAGGCGCATATTTTTAATTGTACTACTTCAAGTTTGAGATATAATAAACCAATGTTCTGATCGGACATTTCATATTTAATTACCTAATATATTAAGATAAATTAAGATTAAATGAATGTTTACAAATCATAGTGTAAATACGTACACTACCCAGTAAACACAATTACGTAACAGTTACATTGTCGTAATGTAACGAAATATAACACGTAATATAACGTGTACGTTACAAGCAATATATATGTTAGTTGTAATTTCCCACTCATAGAAAGTTGCAGTTATATAACAAAAATATCACATGTTACTAAAATGTTATATAGCTGTTATATAACTGTAATATTGTTATATAAAAAATTTACTCTTAATTTTCTCGCGTCTTGCGTCTGTCGATAGCTTCAATTCTAAGCGGTCACCCCTCCATGTGCTGGCTGCCCACGCTAGGCTTTGCTTAAACTGACAATTGAATGGCATGCAGTTATGCCCATGACTCCAACAATGTTTTTGTGACTTGTGCTTATATGTATCTTTCTAGTATTCTATTATAACCTTTCATGTCAAAAATTAAAACTACGCAACAACATTCGATATGTGACGAATGTCAGTATAGACTATATTTCAAAATTACTAATAATAATATTATACTAATAATAATAATATAATAGAGTATTATAATGGTTAACCCATAAAAGAAACAGTTTGAAACAAATTCAAGAAAGTTTAAATAAAAAATTTTAATTACTAAACCTAAAAATAAGCTTTTGAAAAATATTATCTCAAATCCTGTTTTTTATCAACATGGTTTTCTTCAATGAAATAAAGTTTTTTTTCTAAAAATAATATTGTAAAATTATATCATGATATTTTAATGAAACAACTCAAAATCGAACAAGTAAGAATATTAATAAACCTAAAGAAATTTTTCTCTATATGAGTTTTGTATAATATACAAGCGTTCTTAAACGTTTAAATAATATAAGTGCGGATATCTCCACGAAAATAGGAACGTTGTGTCCACCTGAAATCCATGTGGTTTGTGAATTCCACGTGAATGCAACGAATGCGTTCCACGTGGATTCGATGTACTTTCTTGTGGAAATATACATATCATATCAGTATGCATATAAACGTGCATTATAAACATCAATATAAATAGATAATATGGTCTGCTTAAGCGCGATAAAAGCATTAAAAATACATAAAAACATAGAACTACAAAATAAAGCATCTACAAAAAAGTGGAACGGAATTTCTGATTGATTAGCTTCCCACCATTTCTTTTATTTGTTACATTATTGTTTTATTTGTTACTGTTCCGCTTTACTATTTCTTTCTCTATCGGAACGCACCCTTATTCGCAATAGAAAGCATTTGCAGCTTTTAATGGATTGCATGAATGGTTGTGTTGTATAACATCAATCTAATATGAACGTAATTACTGTTATATAACGTGTTACATTACTGTTATATTATTATTATAACGTTATCTCTAGTTTATAACAAAACAATGTAAGATATATAACAAAATTATAATATAACTATGAAACGAAATTGTATAACCTCAATATAACTAGAGTATAACTTATGTTATATTACATGTTACTGCTATGTTATTAGGAGCGCAAAAAAGTTCTGAGCCTTTTTTTGCAAAATTCAAAATTTATTTAAAAACAAACAAAACTATATTAATCAACGAAATATTCCCCGTTTGCATCGATGACCTTTTGCCATCTTTCGGGCAGCTTGCGAATTCCCTGATGGTAGAAGCTCACCGGCTTCGAGGCGATACAGTCATCAATGCATTTTCGTATCTCTTCAAGTGTCACAAAATGTGTATCAGCCAAGAAATGCTGCAGAGACCGGAATAGGTAGTAATCGGAAGGCGCCATGTCTGGGCTATACGCTGCGTGCGGGAGAAGTTCCCAGCCTAACGCAAAGATATGGTCCTGAGTCACTTTCGCAACATGTGGTCGGGCATTGTCATGAAGCAGTATCACTTTACGATGTCCTTTGCCAGTAAATGGCCTCTTTTCTTCAAACGCATCGCTCAAATTGCTCAATTGTTGCTGATAGCGATCTGCCGTTACTGTTTCACCCGGCTGTAATAACTCGTAATACAATACACCTTTCCAATCCCACCATATGCAAAGCAAAACCTTCTTGGTGTGGATATTGGTCTTTGGCGTCGATGTCGAAGGTTGACCAGGGTCAACCCATGATTTTTTACGCTTCGGATTATCATAAAGTATCCACTTTTCATCACCTGTAATGATTTGGTGCAGAAAATCCTTTTTCCGGAACCTTGAAAGCAAAGTGAGTGCCGTGTCACGCCGTCGATTTTTGTTGTCTTCGGACAGTGCATGCGGAACCCATCTGCCTTCCTTTTGAACTTTTCCCATTGCATGTAAACGTGTGGAAATGGCTTGTCGCATAACGCCAAGTTGCTCTGCAAGCTCCTTTTCAGTTTGTGCAGAATTTATATCCAACAATGCTTGCAGTTCGTCCGTTTCAATCTTTTGAGGGCATCCAGCACGCGGTTCATCTTCAAGACTGAAATCTCCTTGGCGAAATTTTTGATACCACCTTTTACACGCAGCATAACTTACAGCGTTCTCTCCATATGCAACACAGATCATTTCAGTGGCTTCAGCGGCATTTTTCTTCAGATGAAACGTGAAGTGGATGGAAAATCGAATATGCTCTTTTGTTATTGCCATCGTGAACACTGCTGATTTTAAAGTTATGTACATCAAACGCCAAATCGCACGATGTTTCGAAAGACCAAATGTCACTGCTTTAAAACCGCAAGAGGGCGGGAAAATTAATGCAATTTAAATTGTGGTTTCAGTAGTATGAAATCTAGGGCTCAGAACTTTTTTGCGCTCCTAATATATAACAGTTATATTCTGTGTTTGCTGGGTAACTACACAGTCTGTCCCAGATCCAATGAGACTGGTCTAAAAAAAATACAAAGCGTTTATTATTTTGATTTTTTATTCTTGTTTATTCAAAATAGTCTCCTTCTGAGTCAATACAGCGCTGGAAACGTTTGTTCCTGCGGACTCCGTGTACTTTGAATTTGTTGTCAAGTAGGGCGGATTGCATTTTATATTATACTACCAAATGTTCACATTCCACGACCCTCCGAGAACTGCGACGTCACACACACAGATTTCTCTTTCTTTTCTCTCTGCGTTAATCACTAGAGTTTCCTCTATTTCCGTCGGAAAAGATCCATTGCGTCATTTTGGCCATATACCTCCTCTTCAAATAACCTTAAATAACTTCCCGTTCGGAGCAATAATTTTCTTTGAAGACGGACCGACCAGACAATCTTTCATGCTGTTATATGATATTGCCAGCCTTTGATCTTCGGAAATTCATGTGTTTCCCACGTTATTCATAAATTCCTATCGCGCACAACCTCTAACTAACCCTAGCGGAACCTTGAAGTCTTTTACTGCCACAGATACCTGACCCTTTATCATATTTATCTAAGAACCCTACTAAAACCCCACTTCCAAAAAGTTGCAACAAAATCCTATGCCCATATTTGGACATAAACTTTGGAGCCTGACGCAACTTCCCAAACCCCACCTCTCGACCGAGTTGACGTTTTTGGTAAAGTGAAAAAGCTATGCCACTTCTATTTCTCCTCCCGACCGACCCGCAGCCAGGACAGAGCCTTCTCTCCAACACCCTTTCAGGGTTTCTTGATAACCAACCCTACTAGTGAGTCAGATCAGTGTTCTTCAGTCATCTATTCTTCTGCAACGATTTCGTGCACTCTTGAGACATTGCGAGAGATCCTGCTGAGACCAGTTTCTAGTCCTTGGCGCAACTTGGGTCCATCCTCACAGAGACGCAGCAACCACACCTTTCATTGTCTACTAAGATCAGAGAAGTCCAGCAGTAAGTTACTTATATTTTCTTTTACCTGAGTGACCTCTTTCGTTTCATTTTTTTTTATCTTTTCTTCTCTCTCTTTTCTTTTCCTTTCGTTTTACTTCCGTTTTCTATCCTCCTTGGCATTCCTCCTTAATTGTTAAATCAGACGTCAGTGGCCCAATCCTTTCGATCATAGTCGGACATAACGAACACGGAATATTGTTCTGAGTAATCGAGAATCATTGTGCTGAGCGCGATTGTTAACCACATATGTATACAGACACATTATAAAATCTTACAAATTGTATTTCATTGTGAACTTCCGTCTAATCACTAATAAAACAAGTTGTTTGTAATTGTAAACCAATCACGTTTTCCAAATAATTATTCTCAACCAAAAATTCTCCCTTCCCTCAACTGTCGCTCACGGTCCTATCCCAGGTAAAAAGATTCAGTTCCTTGACCTAAATAAAGGATCACCGACGTACGTCTACACCAGATAAAGGGGTCATTCCGATTCTTGATCTGTTCCGCAGATTTGCGAGTACGTCGGAGCTTGCGAAAGCAAGCGTCAAGTTGCGTTCCTCCTCCAGGACGTAACACGTTCAACAAATTTTTCGAAACATTTTTTATACTCATCGGCTGGAATGGCCTTTAGTATGGTGGTCGAAGTCTTTTGGATGACCGGGATGGTATCGAAACGATTTCCTTTCGCCATCGCCAATTTCAATTTGGGAAATAGCCAGAAGTCGCACGGAGGTGAATACGGTGGATGATCGATAACAATGATGCCTTTTTTGGTCAAGAATTCACGTGATGGCTTTGTGCGATGGTGCATTATTGTGCAACAAAAACCAACTGTCTGGCTCTCGATATTCCGGTCGAACTCGTCGAATTCTGGCCCACAATCGTTGTAGAACTCCCAGATAATATTCTGCGTTCACCGTTTGACCTTCTGGGACGAATTCACTGTAAACAATTCCCTTTGAATCGAAGAAAACGGTTAGCATTGTCTTGATTTTGCTCTTCTGAAAACGTAATTTTTTCTCTTTTGGCTCTTCTGGTGACTTCCATGCCGCACTCTGACGTTTTGTTTTTGGCTTGTATTGAAAACACCACGTTTCATCACCAGTTACAATGGCTGACATGCTTGCCGGATTCCTTCGGGACATTTTTAACATGTCTTTGCAATGCTGCAATGCTGAACTCTCCAATCTTTTTGGTCGTCTGTCAGAGTATGTGGCACGAAGCGCGCACAGACCTTCCGTTTGCCCAAATCTTCGGTCAAAATTCGATAGACTGTGCTTTTCGGTATCTCAGTTTCCTCTTCGATGAGTCTCGCAGACACACAGCGGTCGCTTCGAAGAATTTCTTTGACTTTCTCGATGTTTTCTTCATTGCGAATGGTTTTTGGCGGCGGTGCTCGGTCATCGTCTGCAAGGTCCTCACGACCGTCACGGAATCGGCCAAACCAACGGAAAACCTGTGCACGGGACATGCATTCATCCCTGTACACATTTTTTTAGCGTTTCATACGTTTCTGCACCACTTTTACCCAATTTAAAACAGAATTTAATATTCGCTCTTTGTTCCATATTGGTTTTTCGACCGACGTACTCAAAGTGACTTTACATAAAATGTCAAACCACAGTGAAATATTAACCGAATTCTCTCAAATTTTGAGGTTAAGTAGATGAAGGGTAGAACATTCACCTACCATCATTCACTCATAGATGTCGCTGCGCTAAGAACTTTGATGGAACTAGTCTCATCGTATCTGGGGCAGACTGTGTATTCTCGCCGAAATGATAATCGGCGTAATTGGAGAAAAAATAATTGTCGAATTGAGCAGATATAGTCGTCACCCCGGAACATTTACGACGAACCCCGCAGCAAGCATACTGATCCAAATACAATAGTAAGACACTAGACTGCCAAAAATGCGGAAAGTCCGAGCATCACGGAGAAGACTACTATTCCAATCGCCACGTGACTAGATTTACTTTATTAACCTTATTAACTTTATTACCGGTAGGGGACACCCGCATGAATATCACCGTGAACATTGTAGATCGTTCTGCATTATCGGAAAAACAGACATATGCATGAGTAATGTTGGAAACCATTCTATAGGAAACCGGTCGAGTCGGAAACTACGAGACGTAATAGACCACGCGCCGCGTCTCTTTCTAATCCACCACAAGCACAAGGCGCCGAATCAGGTTTATCCCTACGAACAGTAATAGTGAAAGTGGTACAGAACTCCATGTGATAATGAAAGTGGCAACAGAACCTAAAAGGTTCTATAAGGGTCTGTCTATAAGCAACAAAATAATCAAATCTCAAAGTGTAAAATAGCAAACACAGAACTAGATTTCATATTACTACCCATTCAAGAGACCAAAGCAGGAAACGTTCCTCTATTATTCGACACTGGCTTAACCGTGAACTTAGTAAAGGAAGTGTCAGGTATCGATATCATAATTGAGGATAAGTATCGATATCGTAGTGAACACCACGATTCTAGTAGGAATAATCAATTATTAATCCATATATCCTAAATACTTTCACAGCGATCATTCCATTAGATAATCTCCGGCTGACATATAAAATGTGCGTAAGGAGCGACGATTTTCCTGTCGATTACTAAAGAATATTGTGTATTGAGAATATTGTATTCCTGTAAATATATTAATATAAACGTGAAATACAATTACTACAGAAGAACCTTAGACCCTACTACAGAAGTAGCTTAATTTTATGATTTGGAAATTGCCAGAGGTCAATAAGTTAATAAAAGTTAGGGCACTATTGTAATAATATATTCTTAAGATCAAATATAGTGAAAAAGTCAAATATCGCTTTTTCTTCTAACAAATATGTAGTTAGCGAGATATTATAAGTTAAATATTGAAAAAGTTACCAAGTTTTTCTCAAATATCTCAAAAATATTAGGCAAATAAAAAAATGTTTCAGATTTCAGACAAAAGTTTTTAAATTAATTGTTAGAAAAAGATGATATGATAAAAAATTGGGATTTCTATTTAAAAAAAAGTAATACTTAGTGAATATCTCGAAACTGGCACCACCTGTAAATAAAATGATATAATTGTTTTATGTCCCCCTTGAGCTGTATAACTTTTGTCTGAAACATTTTTTTTCTAAAATGCTTAGTTTTCGAGATATTTCGCCGTCCTGGTACTTTTTATATACTCTGTACATATATAATCTTTTAGTAACATGTTATATGTTTTTCTATTATGTAACTATTATATATTTCTATTATGTAACTGTAATATTGTTTAAGTGGGAAATTACAGTTAACATATATCACATATAACATAAATATAAATTGTACGTTACATCACAGCAATATAACAGTTATATTATTATGTTTATTATTATTATGTTTATAATGATTACCCAGATCTTTATCTGTTATAACATACAGGGTGGCCTACGTAAAGTATTACAAGTCCATAACTTTAAAAATATTTATCAAATAAAAAAATTGTTCATAAGGAAGTTTCATGTATTCAAGAGGCTTCTCTAACTACATAAATGTAAAGTCGCCCCCGCTTCCCTTTTAACGGGGGACGGGGGTAACTTCATAGTTTTAAATGGAACCCCCTATAAAATATTACATATTTGGATTCTATAGGAAAAAACAAATAAATTTTATCTGAAACATTTATTTGGAAAATGCTTCTATCTAAAGTTATAAGCATTTAAACTTTAAAGTAGAATGCATTGAAATTAATGATAAATTAAATAAGACTCATAGTTTCTCAGGTTTTTTATTTTATTAAATGTTCAAACTGTTGACTATTAACATCTAAACACTTATTAATTCTTTTTATGGGAGTATATCAAAGAGAAAGAAAGTCACATCTCAACCAATTACGACGAAAGAAGACTTAAAACGAAGATTATGTAAAGCTTGCGTTAAGGCGACCCCAGAAATGTTGTTTAAAGTTAGGCAAAGTTTTGTAAAAAGAATTAATAAGTGTTTAGATGTTAATGGTCAATAGTTCGAACATTTAATAAAATAAAAACAACTGAAAAATTATGAGTCTTATTTAATTTATCATTAATTTCAATGCATTCTACTTTAAAGTTTAAATGCTTATAACTTTTGATAGAAGCATTTTCCAAATAAATGTTTCAGATAAAATTTATTTGTTTTTTCCCATAGAATCCAAATATGTAACATTTTATAGGGGGTTCCATTTAAAATTATGAAGTTACCCCCATCCCCCCTTAAAGGGGAAGCGAGGACTTTACGTTTATGTAGTTAGAGAGGCCTCTCAAATACATGAAACTTCCTTATAAATAATTTTTGGATTTGATAAATGTTTTTAAAGTTATGGACTTGTAACACTTTACATGAGCCACCCTGTATGTTTTAAAATCAAGAAAGTTCGAAATGTGTAATCTTTTTATATAATTACCATAAATTTCATTTAAATAAACGAATTATATGCTTCGATTAGCTCTCGATATTAGAATCTGCGATGCATACATTAAATAGTTAATAGAAAATAAAATGAAGATGGAATAAAGTATGAAACTTAAAATTTTAATTAAAATGGATATAAACTGTTACGTACCCCTTTGTATCTTTTAGCGTCTAAGTAAAGCTCAGTATCGGGTACAAGAGCAAGCTTGCATGTGTAAGGTCGCATAGCGAGAACGAGTAACCTTCCAATGCAGAGAAGCACGCCGATGAATAACCCGTACTCGACGTCGAAAAGTATGACAATTATAAAAGTAACGGCCCAAATACCGGCATCTATTTTGTCTAATCTCCAGAATTTCATGAAATCGGTGACTTTCATCAACATCCCTTTCAGTGCCACCACAATTATGCTCGCTAGAACACACTATGACTTCTAATAAACATCACGTATAGGTTGATTGTCGTCTTATACAGGGTGTCCGGAATGTGATCATTAATATTTTGTGTACTGGTAGAATTCGTTAATACAATTAAAAAAGTCCTGTGCCATTTTACAATTTTTTCAATATTTATTCCGTAATTAATTAAAATGTATAAACGAATAAGCGCACGAGAAAGCGACAGGACGGGCTCTATGTATAAGAAGATAGCTTACCTCGCGCGGCGAGAGGCAACCGTAAGCGACAAGAGGCGTGCGCGCGCGACGAGGAGTGGGCGAGCGCGAACGACGAGCGAGCGAGCGCGAACGACGAACGAGCGAGCGCAAGCGATAAGAGGCGGCTGCCTAGCGTTCTCTATGCGCTCATTGGCTCACATGTTTCAATTAATAACTCGATAACTATTGCCAATTTGACAATTTGATTATGGTACATGACTTTTCTTCTCGGCTATACCCAATCTACCAGTACACAAAATATTAATGATCACATTCCGGACACCCTGTATACTGGATTTTATTTACGGATAACTAAGACATTGAATTTGTTTGCCTTATTTGTTTCAATTTATGATGGAAGAAATGCTATCGCATAGTTACGTGACACATTTCAAAATTAAGATATACATGAAGTAATAGGAGCAGTAATTACTCGTGGCAAAGGTTGAAAGAATGGGCCAATCCACAGTAATACGCTGACCAAGAGCCCACATGATATCAAACTCGCTAGCTGCGTGTGTCCGCCTACAGTCTGCTGAATCAACGACCTAGATAAAGAAGCCGTAATGGGCATACAGGAGAAAAAAGAGCCTATCAAGTTTCCTAAACCCTGTAAACATTTCATTTTGTTAAATAAGAAACAATACAAGCATACAATTTATTGAGATTACAACAAAGTAAATATATAAAATATTTGAGACCATTTGAACCAGCACTTTCTCTTATTAAACATGTGCTTTCAAATTTAATCTAACAAGGGGAGGACGCATCGACCGGGAAATGGTTTGGAACGAAACTTACGGAGTTAATAATACTTGACTACTAATAACTCATGGTAATAGCACACGACGCAATACCTCTTCGTTTTCGAGAAAAAACGGTCTAAAGAAAAGAGCCAACAAAGTGTACGAGTTAGTAAGAAGGATATTCAACGAAGCGACGTAGCGGATCAGCGAAAGTAACGGACTATCGAGCTGATGGCTCAGGTTTGATGCCTGCTGTATGGTTATTTTTATTCTGTAAGCATAAAAATAAAACAGAAAACATTAATAAATAATAAAACTGTATTTCTTAAATATATTAGTGTTTGTTAAATATATTATTAATGATTTAAATTGCAACAAAAACCGTAAATTTTTATTTTCAAAAGATCTTTCTTCTAGCGATTTTACATCAACTATTTTGCTTGTTGAAGGATTCTCTGACATTGTTATGATATATGTAATTGTTATGATATATGTAATTTAAATATGATCAACGAACTGCTCTGTATCACTAGTAAACGCACACTGCTGCTTGTTCTACTGACGACTGTTCCGACCCTCGAATCATTTTGTCATTCCTAACGGTCGTTTAGAATGACATAAAGGAAGTTTTTTTGGGGAGGGGATTGCCAGAAGAGATAAAGACACAACACAACTTCAACACAACACGACTTCAACACAACATAGAAAGTTATAACAGAAATAAATATTTTATATATACGATATAAGATTACGAAAAATTATCTCATACTAGTTTAACCCTTTGCGATCGGCCGATTTCGAAGAGATCGATAAACATGGATATCTGTAAGTTAATCTAAACATTTGAATCTAGCATCGGGAGGGTAGTTTTCTTTCATTATCGCTAGCCTCATTTGCTGTGCCGCACGCCAGGCGATCATGAATGCCAGCCTGGCGACATCGACTTCTACGATGACTTGCGAATGCCGCCACTGTGGCGGCATCGACCGCAAAGGGTTAATAGCATTCTTATATATTTCATAACAATATTTTTATTCCTATTTCCATTGCAATTATTATATAAAAATTTTCTCATACACTATATATTTTATAGATAAGATTTACGGTCTTTTTGCAATTTAAATCATTAATAATATATTTAACAAACACTAATATATTTAAGAAACGCAGCTTTATTATTTATTAATGTTTTCTGTTTCATTTTTATGTTTACAGAATAAAAAAAACCATACAGCAGGAATCGAACCTCAGCCGTCACCTTGGTAGTGCGTTACCTTCGCTGCTGCGCTACGCCGTTTCGTTGAATATCTTTCTTATTAACTCGTACATTTGTTGGCTCTTTTCTTTAGACCGTTTTTTCTCGAAAACGAAGAGGTATTGCGTCGTGTGCTATTACCATGAGTTATTAGTACTCAAGTACTATTAACTCCGTAAGTTTCGTTCCAAACCGTTTCCTGGTCGATGCGTCCTCCCCTTGTAAGACATTTTCATTATAAAATTGCTTATATCTTTTTAGATAATGCTATTTTAACTTTTTGTTTAAATTGAGAATGTCCTAATTAAACCCAAAATCAAACTGTTTAAGCTTTAAGAATGATATGATATTTTTTACCTAAGTATAATAAATTTCATTCGAATTCATTTTGAACTTTTGATTTCATACATCATTCTGCGTATAAAAAAGTATCGATGATATTAATCTTTATACAGAGTGGCTTGCATAAAGTTTGATAACCCAAAAACTCTAGAAATATTTGTCGTATCAAAAAATTTTTCATGATAAAGTTTCATAGATTTAAGAAGTTTTTCTAACTACATAAACAAAAGCCCGCCTGCACTATCCCCTGAAGAAAGATAATTTCGTAATTTGAAATGAAACCTCTTATCAAATGTTATTGAATACATATTTGAATTTAAGGAGAAACAAATAAACTTTATCTGGTACATTTTTTTTTAATATTTCTATCAAAAGTTTAAACTTTGTTTAAACAAACATTTAAACTTTGCAGTAAAGTGCATTCAAACTAAAATGATGAAATCATAAATTAAATAAAAGACTTCATAGTTTTTTACATTTTTTACTTTATTAAATGTTCGAACTGTTAATCACTCACAGTTAAACACTTATTAATTCCTTTTACAAAATTTTGTCTAACTTTAAACAACATTTCTGAGGTCAGGCTAGCGCAAGTTTCACGTAGCTTTTGGTCTTCTAATTACATTTGATTTACCATGCATATAGTGGACCATTTTAACCTTTAATGGAGAATAACTCGACCGGTGAGAGAAATAATGAAAAAAGTTTCATACAAAAGTTGTTGGACAAGGAGGGGGACGTATGACCATATCCTTGAATTTGACCTTGACTTTGACCTTAGGGGTTATTTGAAGGTCAAATAACATTTTTTAAATAGAATTGCCTATTTTCGACCCCGGATTTGGAAAGAGCGGGAAATTTTAGAATAGGATATGGTATGATCGATAAGATCAAATGTCATGTTTTGAGGTCATTTCAAAGTCAAAAGGAACTTGTACATGTATTCATGCGAAAATCGTATCTGTATACGGGGATTTCTAAATTATCTTCTACACTTAGCATTACCCAGAGACAACGATGTGGACGTGGTAGAATTCTGCCTCTTTCGGGGTGCTTGTTTAGAGTGAGTCCCCTTGCCTCTCACTATGCATACTTTGCTATTGTTAATCTAGCTATTCAAAAGGTATTCGAAAGTTGCACCGTTAGCATTTATGCAATAATTGAGCCTTCTTTGGAAATGGGCCACTGTGCTGAGCAAGACATTTCGTGGAATCGCTTCACAAGCTCGTCTTATGCGATTTTCCATATCTTCTCTTGTTGTTGGTTCTTCTTTGAAAACAACTTCTTTCAAATAGCCCCAGAGATAAAAATCGAGTGACGTCAAATCAGGAGAACGAGGAGGCCATGCAATCGGACCCTCTCGACCAATCCATCGATTCGGGTACCTTTCATCTAAAAACCTCCTGACTATATGTGCAAAGTGCGGTGGTGCACCATCCTGTTGGAAGAACATCCTTCGCCTGGTTTCCAAGTCTACGTTCTCCAATAAATGAGGCAATTGGTCTGTGAGCAAATCGAGGTACGTATTTGCATTCACAGTACGTTCGAAAAAGAATGGACCAACCAAGTATCCATTAACAATCCCGCACCAGACATTGAGGCTCCAGCGGTGTTGATTGTCAATCGCTCTATGCCAGTGCGGATTGGTATCGGATCAATAATGGCAATTATGCCGGTTCAACTCCCCTGTGTTCTTGAACGTCGCTTCATCGGAAAACATCACAAATCTAAAAAAATTAGGGTCCCGATCGATCTGCTGTAAGGTCCACCGGTAGAACTCGAGGCGTCGATCAAAATCGGCAGGTAATAATGTTTGGGTCAAAGTGATATGATAAGCATGGTACTTCCGAGCCTTCAAAATGACACGTCAACGTCGTCATCACGAATATGACGAGAATGACGTACGAGTGCTGACTATTTTGGCATCGGTCTATCTCGATCCTCATATTTCGAGCCGTAGACTGGAGGTATCCACAGGAATACCGAAGTCCACAATCTTGCGGATTTTGAAGGCTCGGAAGTACCATGCTTATCATATCACTTTGACCCAAACATTATTACCTGCCGATTTTGATCGACGCCTCGAGTTCTACCGGTGGACCTTACAGCAGATCGATCGGGACCCTAATTTTTTTAGATTTGTGATGTTTTCCGATGAAGCGACGTTCAAGAACACAGGGGAGTTGAACCGGCATAATTGCCATTATTGGTCCGATACCAATCCGCACTGGCATAGAGCGATTGACAATCAACACCGCTGGAGCCTCAATGTCTGGTGCGGGATTGTTAATGGATACTTGGTTGGTCCATTCTTTTTCGAACGTACTGTGAATGCAAATACGTACCTCGATTTGCTCACAGACCAATTGCCTCATTTGTTGGAGAACGTAGACTTGGAAACCAGGCGAAGGATGTTCTTCCAACAGGATGGTGCACCACCGCACTTTGCACGTATAGTCAGGAGGTTTTTAGATGAAAGGTACCCGAACCGATGGATTGGTCGAGAGGGTCCGATTGCATGGCCTTCTCGTTCTCCTGATTTGAGGTCACTCGATTTTTATCTCTGGGGCTATTTGAAAGAAGTTGTTTTCAAAGAAGAACCAACAACAAGAGAAGATATGGAAAATCGCATAAGACGAGCTTGTGAAGCGATTCCACGAAATGTCTTGCTCAGCACAGTGGCCCATTTCCAAAGAAGGCTCAATTATTGCATAAATGCTAACGGTGCAACTTTCGAAAACCTTTTGAATAGCTAGATTAACAATAGCAAAGTATGCATAGTGAGAGGCAAGGGGACTCACTCTAAACAAGCACCCCGAAAGAGGCAGAATTCTACCACGTCCACGTCGTTGTCTCTGGGTAATGCTAAGTGTAGAAGATAATTTAGAAATCCCCGTATACAGATACGATTTTCGCATGAATACACGTACAAGTTCCTTTTGACTTTGAAATGACCTCAAAACATGACATTTGATCTTATCGATCATACCATATCCTATTCTAAAATTTCCCGCTCTTTCCAAATCCGGGGTCGAAAATAGGCAATTCCATTTAAAAAATGTTATTTGACCTTCAAATAACCCCTAAGGTCAAAGTTAAGGTCAAATTCAAGGATATGGTCATACGTCCCCCTCCTTGTCCAACAACTTTTGTATGAAACTTTTTTCATTATTTCGCTCACCGGTCGAGTTATTCTCCATTAAAGGTTAAAATGGTCCACCCTGTATATACAGGGTGTCCCATTTTAAAGGACCCACTCAAATATCTCAGAAACACTACGTTAAATCGGAAAATGCTTAAGACAAAAGTTGTTTAACTAGAAGGAGGACATAGGACAGAGATAGCGTTTTGTTTATAGAAGGCGCCACTTTCGAGATATTCACTGATTATCAATTTTCTTAATTGGAAATCCCAGTTTTTTTATTATATCATCTTTTTCTACCAATTAATTTAAACAACTTTTGTCTGAAACATTTTTTTATTTGCTTAATATATTTTGAGATTTAAGGAAAACTTGGTAACTTTTCCAATATTTACCTTACGATATCTCATTAACTATTCGTCGAAAGAAAAAGTAGTATTAGACTTTTTTACTTTATTTACTATCAAGAATATATTACTATAATACTCCCCTAAATTTTATTAACTTATCGACCTTTGGAAATTTCAAAATTATTAAATTAATAAAAGTTAGGGTACTGTTATAGTATATTTTTGATAGGAAATAAAGTAAAAAAGTCTAATACTATTTTTTCTTTCGACGAATAGTTAGCGAGATATCGTAAGGTAAATGTTGGAAAAGTTACCAAGTTTTCCTTAAATATCTCAAAATATATTAAGCAATTAAAAAAATGTTTCAGACAAAAGTTGTTCAGATTAATTGGTGGAAAAAGATGATATAATAAAACATTTGGATTTCCATTTAAGAAAATTGATAATCAGTAAATATCTCGAAAATGGAGCCATTTATAAATAAAATGCTATCGCTGTCCTATGTCTCCCTTCAAGCTAAACAACTTTTGTCTTAAGCATTTTTTTATTTAACGCAGTGTTTCTGAGATATTTGAGTGGGTCTTTTAAAACGCGCACCCTGTATAAACGCTTTTTTAGACGAACAAATGCCATAGGCAACTTTTAGTATCATAATGTTCATAAAATAATTCTGCTACATGTCGAGAATTTTTCTCACATTCTCTCAGAATTAGCAACATATTAACAACTTCCACGTCAAATCGAGTCATACTTTTGGAAAGTGATATAACATAAAAGCCAACTTAGAATTGATTAAATGTACATAAACTTGCATTTGTTTCCCGATGGATAGGTATGAATGATATTGTACTCTACTCAAGTCTTCTAACAAAAACGAAGACCTTGATACTAACAGGTAAAACATAAACACATAATACACGTATATTACTGTGATAAAAAAATAAGGTGAATTTTTCATTTAAACTTCGCGAGTACTATAAAATCATGAAATTATTTTTTTGTGGGTTGGTAGCACTGTCTTTGACATCTATGCAGAGTTTCATGTCAATATATTCAATTGCTGCAGAACTATGTGTTTTTGTAAACATACAAAAGTGAGTTTTTCGATTTTTACTATGTCTGATTTTGTTGAGCACAGAATTTGCATTAAATTTTGTTTGCGGAATGAATATTCTGCCGCGGAAACGTTGAGGATGTTGCAGAAGGCCTTTGGTGATAAGGCTATGTCGCAAAAAAATGTTTACAAGTGGTACAAAGACTTCAAAGAAGGTCGAGAACGAGTTCAAGACGAACAGCGCCCCGGACGACCATCAACATCTACCAATGAAAGCCACGTCAAGAAATTCAAACTGTTAATAAGGAATATTATTTGAGTGTTATGCGTTGTTTGCGCAAAGCTATTCGCCTCAAGAGGCTAAAATTATGGGCAGACAATTCTTGGTTTTTGCACCACGATAATGCACCATCCCACACTGCATTGGTTCTTCGAGAACATTTTGCCAAAAATTCGACCCATATCGTTCCACAACCACCGTATTCGCCTGATTTAGCACCGTGCGACTTCTGGCTGTTCAACAAACTCAAAAGACCGCTCCGGGGACACCGTTTCGACTCGACTGAGGAAATAAAAGTCGAATCGAAGAAAGTATTGAAGGCCATCCCGGAAAAAGACTTCTCTGACTATTTCGAGGATTGGAAAAACCTTGGCATAAGTGCATTGTGTCGGACGGGGAGTACTTTGAAGGCGATGAAATTGATTTGGAAGAATAAATAAAGATTTTTCATTTTATAAACAAATTCACCTTATTTTTTGATCACAGTAGTATACATTAGCGTTGCCATGCATTTTCAACCATAGGAATATATAAAAAGAAAGTTATGTTTCAACCACCTACAACAAAAAAGATTTGAAACGAAGAATATGTGAAGCTTGCGCGAGCGTGACCTCAGGAATGTTCAGAATTAGATAAAATTTTGTAAAAAGAATTAATAAGTGATTAATCCTTTGAAACATGATGTGGCATATAAGTCACACCTCGTCGAATTGAATAAAAAAATATTTCTTCATTTCTTATTTTTCTAATAGTATGTATCCGAAGGTTTTGGACATCGCTGATTCCGAAAATGAAGTCGAAATTTCAAAATTCTCAAAACTTGTACTAATATGGCAGTTCCAATTATGAAAAAACAGATTGCATAAAATCTATCTTAATTAAGGATTTCGCCCTGATAATATGTACTCAAATTTGTTTTTCGGGGTTTTTCGGGGGTTTTCGAGGCCGTTGATTACGAATATGAGGTCAGAATTGTAAGTTTTCCAAAATTCAAGATGGCAAGCACAATATAGTGAATCAAAGTCGTGAAAATTAGACCGGTTCACATCAAACTGTATATCCGGAGGTTTTTGGGGTGGCTGATTACGAATCTGAAGTCGAAATTGAGAAATTCCAAATGACCGACCAAATATAACGGATTAAATTGTGAAAATTAGACCGATTCGCATCAAATTATATATCCGAGGGTTCTCGGGGTTGCTCGGGGATTACGAATCTGAAGTCGAAATTGAGAAACTCGAGCGGATTTAATATTGCGGAACAAGTTATGAAAATTAGACCGATTCGCATCAAATTGTGTATCCGCAGGATTTCAAGGTCGCTGCTTATGGATCCGAAATAAAAAAAAATTCAAAATAGCGGTCCTAATATGGAGAATCCAAAAAAGCAGAGAAAGTATGTATTGCAAATTACCAAAAACTACATGGATATTCTCAACTGCGTAAATAAAAAATACAGGAACATAGTAATTATATTGAAATAGAATCAAGAAAACAGTAAGCTCTAATTGAAAAAGTAAAATCGCTAAAATGCAAAATGCATTCGGGAATATCAATTTTAATCACAAGAATATTCCTTTAATGAAACAAAACATTGTCGATTTACAATTTTTACTAGAATTTTAATCGAATATTTGACTCTCGTTGGTCGCGCTAGTATTGAACTATACAATGCCCGCCAGAAGTTCCGGGCCACCTAAATAACTTCTGAATAGTTTAAGATATTGGATTAAAATTTATAGGGATACAATAGGATTACGAAGCCTATCATTTAATCACAAAAACATCTACTTTTACATTACAGCGGGTCAAGGGGAGAGAGAGGTCGGAAAATATTAAATGACATGTGGGGTTGAGTGAGGGCTTGTTTGAAAGGGTTTCTCGAGATGAGAACAATGCGGGGTCGTCGAAGTTTCTATGATTTTTTCGCAGAGTTATAATCATTTAAACATTTTTATTGAGATTTTGCGATAAAGAGGCCACGGCGAGTAAGATAAGGCTTTATCCGTGTTTCTAAGTAGGTAGAAATACATGTGTGTGTATATGTGTGTTTGTGTTCGCCGCGAGGATAAGGACTCCGTGGTTCGTCAACTCAACAGTATTTCACGACTCCAAACTCTCCGTGCCGCGAAAAATGCAGCTGCACCCATAAAGTTCCTAACACTGATGTATGTATGAAGAAATAAAAACACTAATTATTTTATTAAATGTTCGAATTAGTGTCCTGCGACAACTTGACAATGTCTTAAACGTACGTAAAACATATCCATAACGTTAGTTATAAGATTTGATGTGATTGAATTCGAAATGTTCATTATTTTCTCTCGCAGCTCTTCTAAGTTTGCGGACCTAGTCTCATAGACTTTGATTGTAGCTATTTAATTGTATTATGCAATATGTAATGTGTATTACACGCATTCAGCCATACGTGATTTGTGAGCTACAACTAAATATGTTATAAGCTCCAACTACAAACTAATTAATAACATTACAATTAGTAATAACATTACAAATTCATATTCAATAGCTTTAGAATTTTTGAGAGCACCGGTACAATTCATTATTTGCTTTAGTTAATTTTCATTATAGTACATTTTTGTCATAAAATGTATTTAACTGATACGGAAAGGATCACTATATTGATGATAAGAGGGTGTGGTAACAGAAGGTTCTATCGAGAAGTAGCGGATTTATTCAATGCCATTTATCCTGACCGTGAATCAATTTCAAAAACAACTGTTGAAAGAACTGTTAGTCGTTTCCAAAGAACCGGTTTAATTAAAAATGTGCCAAAATCCGAAAGACCCAAAGATGCCACTAATGATGAAAAAGCTTTAGATGTTCTGTTAACTGAACAATAATGCTCATACATCGATCTCGAGAACAGTTCAACAAAATGATATTAGCGCAACATCAGTCCGTCGAATTTTCAAAAGGCATCACTATCATCCTTACAAAATATGTTTAGTCCAAGAGCTGTCCGAAGACGACTATGACAGAAAAGTGGAATTTTATGACACAATGATGACACGATTTGGTGATAATGGTCAGTTTTTCAACTGGATCTGTTTTCCTGATGAGGCAACATTTAAATTAATAGGTTCTGTAAATCGACAGAATATAAGATACTGGGCAGATGAAAATCCACATTGGATGAGAGACAGTCACACGCAGTATCCTCAGAAAGTTAATGTTTAGGCCAGAATAATGCTTAATCGTATTATAGGACCATTTTTCATTGAAGGAAATATAAATTCACAAAATTACAGCAATTTACTAAACAACCAAGTGATACCTATTCTAGATATTACTAGAGATGCTTTCCACAATGTTTGGTTTCAGCAGGATGGGGCTCCGGCTCATTTTTCTCTGAAAGCTCGAAATTTTTTCAACAATGTTTTTACTGATCGATGGATTGGTAGAAGAGGCACAATAGAATGGCCATCGAGATCACCAAATCTGACCCCATTGGACTTTTTTTACTAGGAATATTTAAAAGCCAAAGCCTATAAGACTAGGTCCGCAAACTTAGAAGAGCTGTGAGAAAAAATAGTGAACGTTTCGAATTAAATTACATCAGATTTTATAACTAATGTTATGGATACGTTTTACGTTCGCTTAGGACACTGCTAAGTTGTCAAAGGACACCAATTCGAACATTTAATAAAATAATTAGTGTTTCTATTCCTTACATACATCAGTGTTAGGAACTTTATGGGTGCAGCTGCATTTCTCGTGAAAAGGAAGGTCTAAAGTCGTGAAATACTGTGGAGTTGATGAACCACGGAGTCCTTATCCTCGCGGCGAACACAAACACATATACATACACACATATGTACTTCTACCTATTTAGAAATACGGGTGAAGCCTTATCTTACTCGTCGTAGTCTCTTTATCGCAAAATCTTAATAGAAATGTTTAAATGATCATAACTGTGAAAAAGATCGTAGAGACCTCGACGATCCCGCATTGTTCTCGTCTCAAAAAGCTCCTTCAAATGAGCCCTCACTCAACCCCAAATGTCATTTAAGATTTTCCGGCCTCCCTCTGCCTTTGACCCGCTGTAATGTAGAGGTGGGTGTTTTTGTGAGTAAATGATAGATTTTATAATCCCATCGTATCCCTATAAATTTGAATACAATATCTTAAGCCATTTAGAAGTTATTTAGGTGGCCCGGAACTTTTGGTGGGTACTGTATATTATTCGTGTAGTAAAATTAGTTGATAAAGCATTCACAAAATTGTATGGAGTCATGCTCTTATTACATTATCTTCATAACTTGTGGCAATAAATGTGAACAGGGCAAATATAAATGAGCGTATGATCACCATAGTGACAAAGAAATCTCATTCCCATTTATGTTCCAAAAATCGGTCAATTCGGCTCTTGACTTTTCAATTCGCGCTTCTGAGTTTCGTTGTTTTGAACCAAGTCGCAAAATCAACGACCCCAAAAACTCGTGGATAGATAATTTTATGTGATTTTGAGTTTCTCAATTTCGACTTTACATTCGTAATCAGCGACCTCAGAAATCCTCTGATACACAATTTAATGCGAATCGATCTAATTTTCACAATTTGATCCGCCATATTGGGTCCGCCATATTGAATTTGTCGATTTCGACTTCAGATTAGTAATCAGTGAGCCCAAAAACCTTCGGATACACAATTTGATGTACGAGGGTAGTCCCAGAAATACCTGACCTAACAAAGAAAACAAAAAATTTGGGAAAAAATATCTTTATTTCTCTACATAGTCTCCTTTCAGCTCAATACACTTTTCCCAGCGATGTTCAACAGCTTCGACATCCTGTTTATAGTGGGAATCGTCGAGCTCCTCAAAATAGTCATCAAGCCACCTTGGTCCATTGTTTTGACTGTTCCTTCGTCTCAATGTGAAGTGATGGACCTATGTTTCATCCATGGTTATGAATCGACGCAAAAACTTGGCTTTATTGCTGCGAAACTTCGCCAAACACTCGATTGAAACATCCTCACGACGCTGTTTTTGTTCCAATCGCGGCACCCATCTTGCGCACAGCTTTCTCATGTCCAAATTTTCAGTCAATATGCGATGTACAGCACTTTTTGAAATACCTACCATGTCTGCTAACTCGCGCACTTTCAGTCGACGGTCATCCAATACCATTTTGTGGATTTTCTTCACCATTTCTGACGTGGTCACCTCATTTGGTCGACCACTGCAATGTTCGTCTTGACAGCTCGTACGGTCTCGTTTAAACTCTGCCACCCAATATTTTACTGTTGTAAACGAAGGAGCAGACTCTCCCAGAGTAGAATCTAGCTCCACTTTCATATTGGTTGAACTGAGGCTTTTCAAATGAAAGTATTGTATCACATAACGATAACCAATTTTTTCTATGTTTACAAATTCACTGAGAGCGTTCACTATTGATGGCTGCCAAACAAATATCAGGTGTAGTAAAAAGAAATCCATTATTTTTGCATGAAATTGAAGGCTTTAATTACCATAGTTAGAATGATCCGATTTAGATCAAATATGCGCCGTTTTGTTCGATAACTTGTTGCCATTTTGAAAATAATTTCATTATGCCTCTCTCATAGAAGCCCTCGTCCCTATTGGCAAAAAATTGAGATAGTCAATTTTCACAAGCCTCTCGTAAAGCGAATTTTTCACCAGCAAAATTGTTCGCCATGGACAGGAACAGATGGTAATCACTTGGTGCCAGGTCCGGACTATAAGGTGGATGCATAAGAACCTCCCAACCAAGCTCCCGGAGCTTCTGGCGAGTCACTATCGATGTGTGTGGCCTGGCGTTGTCCTGATGGAACACAATTCCTCTTCTATTGGCCAAAGCTGGCCGCTTCTGGGCGATTGTTTCTTTCAGACGGTCCAATTGTTGACAGTACAGTTCCGAGTTAAGAGTTTTGCCGTAGGGGAGCAGCTCATAGTAGATAACTCCCTGCCAATCCCACCAAACACACAGCAAAACCTTCCTGGCCGTCAATCCTGGTTTGGCCACCGTTTCCGCTGGCTCACCGCGATTCGACCACGACCGTTTTCGCTTGACGTTGTCGTAAGTGATCCACTTTTCATCACCAGTGACCAATCGCTTCAGAAATGGATCGATTTTGTTGCGATTCAGCAGCGATTCGCAGATGGAAATTCGGTCCATGAGGTTTTTTTTCGTTAACTCGTGTGGCACCCATACATCGAGCTTCTTTTTGTATCCAGCCTTATTCAAATGGTTCCAAACGGTTTTTTGTGCAATCTTTAGCTCTTGGGCAATCGAAACAGTGCTTACATGACGGTCGGACTCGACAATGTCCATGATTTTATCGATATTTTCGACAATTGGCCTTCCAGTGCGTGGTGCATCTTTGACATCGAAATTACCGGAACGGAATCGACGAAACCAAAATTGCACATGATTGGCTATTACAGTATCAGGACCATAAACATTATTCACATTTTCAGCCGCCTGGCTTGCGTTTTCGCCTTTATCGAAAAAAAACTGTAAAATATAGCGTATTTTCTTTTTGCTAGTGTCCATCTTTGACGCGCGCTCAAACAAAACTGAGTCAACTAATCACAAAACTGTCAGAAAAGTTTTTTAGTACGAAATCTCATCTTTCTAACGCCATCTAGTGGAACCCGATCGGACTTATACAACGCGAGATACAGATAACTAAAGCCATCTATTGGAAAAATAATGGATTTCTTTTTACTACACCTGATACTAAACAACGTAGCGTCGTCAAACTTCAAACTTAAGCTTTATAAGGTTGGTACTTTCTACTATGGTCATTCTTTTCAAACAACAACCGCTATCTATACGTCAGGTCAGGTACTTCTGGGACTACCCTCGTAGATCAATCTAATTTCGACCCATCATCTTGAATTTCGAATAATTCTAATTTCCGACATTAGATTCGTATTCAACGATTTGAAAAACCCTTTATAGAGGAGTTCGGCGAAAATTGCGCGTAAGGAAAAATATATGGTTCAAAGAATTAAATGTGAGTGGTCAGCAGTTCGTACATTTAATAAAGTAAAAATTATGAAAAACTATGAAGTCTTTTATTTAATTACTTTACTTTGAATGCATTTTACTGTAAAGTTTAAATGTTTATAACTTTTGATAGAAGTATTTTTTAAAGAAATATTCCAGATAAAGTTTATTTGTTTCTTTCCGTAGGATCTAAATATGTAACATTTCATAGGAGGTCCCATTTGAAATTACAAAATTACCCTCATCCCCCTTCAGGAGAGAGAGGGAATAGACTTTTGTTTATATAATTAGAAATATTTTTAGAGTTTTTACACTTTACGTGGGTTACAGCATACATAAATATATCAATGCACCTATATAGTGCAATAGATTATTTTTTTATTTTTAGACTAGATTTCTAGAATAGACTTTACTATTTCATGTTGTACAATGTTATTTTATATTAATTTCTTCATTTGTTATTCCATATATAAAAATCTTTAAATAATGTCATTTAAAAGTAAATACTTTAGATACTTTAAATACGACATATTTTATAATTTATGCTAAAAAGTATTAGGATAAAATGTATATCTCGGAAAATATTCTTTTCTTTCGATAATCTTGTCACATTGTTTATAATCTTGTTATATACAAAATGACGAGTGAAATCGATGTATGTAAAAAAAAAACTACATGATCTCATTAAAAAAATATTTATCTAATTACATAATCATTTTCTATTTAGATTGCAATTTAAAAATAATATAATCCGAAAAGACACAATTGTGATTTAATAATGAAAATTAAATATTGAAGCTAATATTTGATAAAGAAAGAAATTTCAAACATCCTATATACAGTTGACGAATGCCAAAAGGTCCCAGCTAAGAAAATTAATAAGATATTTTTATTTGGAAGACATAAATAATTATTTATAATGACAAATACATATTTATATTAAATTCAGTTGTAAAATGTTTTTAACAAAAATAAATGTAAGAAAAAGATAAATAATTTATATACATAAGAGATTTATACAATTTAATCCAAATATATTAAACAAAAAATATACGTTTTTCGAAATTATATTTTCTGATATTTATTCAATGTTTTTTGCATTGACAATATAATATCGATGGCACATTCAAATTTACCTGCGCTATCAATTCTTGATTAGAGTCGACCTCATAGCCTATCTTCTGCGCGAAAATCAGTGCCATTGACATCGATATTGTGTAAGCGACCATAGTAATCACGAAGCTGTCCACTAGAATGTTGGGTATAAGAGATAGTGGCGGCACTGACGGAATTGGCAATCTAAAAATCTCAATATTATAACCTCATAAGAAATACACAATCCTTTGGGAAGGATCGATAACTTAAAAATCAAATGTGAATCATAATGCGTCTGACAAACTAATAAGGAACACCCGCGAAGCGTGTGTGCGCGAAATATACGATTTTTATCGTCGTACAATTTTTGATTAAAACGTTTTATCTTATCTGCAATCATTATTGAAATAGCATAAAGGGGATGGAACTTTGAGGGGCAGTTTCACCCCTTAAACTTGAACCATTGCTGATAAAAAATTGGGTCTTTTATTTGTGGCTACTCTATAAATATACCAAATTCCATCGAAATCGAAGACACACACTTCGCGGATGTTCTTTATAACTTGCATCCTACACAATAAACGTAATACACATGATGAATCGCCGAGTGCGTTTTACAGGTTACGTGAAAAATTCGCGGAGCGAAACTGAAATAATGAATACCAAATTCTAAAAATGATTTTATTCTTCAATATAGTCTCCATTAACTTCAATACACTTGGCCCAATGGCTCTGCAATAATTTTATTCCATCGAGGAAGTATGTTTCTAGGAGGTCTGCGAAATATGCCTCTATGGCTGCTATAGCTTCTTCATTCGACAAAAAATGCTTTCCATGGAGGAATTGTTTCAGGTTTCGGAACAGATAGAAGTCGCTGGGTGCCAAATCTGGCGAATACGGTGGATGACCAAGCAATTTGTACTTCAATTCATTGAATTTAGACATTGACAAAACACTTGTGTGAGCAGGTGCGTTGCTTGGTGAAAAATGATTTGTCTGTGCTGCAAACCAGGTATTTTCTCACGAATTTTTGCGTCCAATTGATCCAAAAGGTTACAATAATATTCACAGTCAATTGTTCTACCTTTTTCCAGATAGTCAATTAACAAAATCCCTTTAGCATCCCAAAAAATTGATGCTAAAACCTTTTTTGCCGATCTTTCATGCTTGTTTGCTTCAGCTTTGGAGCTGAACATCTAGTTTCAGTCCACCGTAAACGTTCCTGTTTCAATTTAGGATCATGGTGATAGATTCAAGTCTCATTCATAGTTATAAAACGACGCACAAAATCGGTTTTATTCTTCTTAAAATCCAAATGACGCTGAGAAATTTGCTTTCGAGCGAGTTTTTGTTGAATTGGTAACGTATGCGGCACCACTTTTCCAAACACCTTTTTCATTTGTAATTCTTTATGCAAAATATGCCATACCCGTTCATTTGAAATGCCTATGGTACGAGCAATTTCACGCATAGTCACACTTGGATCTTCAGAAACAATAACATGTATTTGCTCAATGATTTCTAGTGTTGATGCGCTTTTGGACGTCCACTGCGTGGATAATCTTTAATGCTTATACGACCACGTTGAAACTCTAGTACCCACTTACAAACTATTGTTTTTGAAGGAGCAGATTCCCCTAACACATTTACCATTTCGGAATGAATTTCCATTGCCTTTAAACCTTTTTTAACAAAGAACTCAATCACTGCACGCTGTTTCAAATTTTCCATTGCAAACAAATATACTGACACGTCAACTTCAATTGGCTTGTAAACACAGAAAGAATTGACAGATGGAAACTTAACCTAGGTTCATGTGAAGAGTGATTCTATATAACCAACTACAATTTATAATTAATTTATAATCGTTTACTTATAGATACCGCTCCGCGAACTTTTCACTCAACCTGTAGTTCATAATTTAAACTTTCTTTATCAATACCACCGCGTGTATAAAAGTAACAAACTTTTTATATATAACAAGAATGTGGTTGGAAAGAAAATACTCGAAGTCTGTAAACACTAAGAACAGATGTACTTGAAAAATATTGTATACATTCGATCGAATATTTAAAAAGAACACATGTACTTGAAAAATATTGTATATATTCGATCGAATATTTAAAAATGTTTTATTGCTGAAGATATCGATAATTCCATTTTCATAAGGTCGCATTAGCACTCGTAATAAAAAAAAAACGTTGAGTTATAAAAGATCGCCCGATTAAATGTTTCTGATTAAATATAAATTATTAATTTACATAAAATATATTTACCCTACTGGTATGTTGCCGACCGTTAACACGTTGTAAGTATCAGAGAGATTCATTTGCATCGATACCAAAGTACCGATTACTACTGCAAGCATTTCTATTGGTACCGGGAAGGGACAAAACTTGGCCACCTTTGGCTGAAATTCATATTGTTACTTCACAAAATAGGCAATTATTTTCATAAAATATATAAGATATATACCGGGTGTTTCAGATTACACGGGTCACCCGATTTTTTCATTAACGCGACATTTTAGAGAAAAATATTTCAGACAAAAATTGTAGAACTTCAAAGGATCTATTTACTGACGCTATGAATTTGACCTTGGAATACCTTTGAAAAATCCAGTCAAAATCAACATAAAAATCTTAAATGGATATACCAATTTTTATTACATCATCTTTTTCTAGCAATTAATTTGAACAACTTTTGTCGGAAACATTTTTTTATTTATCTAATATTTTTGAGATATTTAAGGAAAACTTAATAACTTTTTCAATATTTAACTTATGATATCTCGCTAATTATTTGTCAGAAGAAAAAATGGTACTAGACTTTTTTGCTCTAGTCTCAAGAATATATTTTTACAATACCCTGACTTTTGTTAACTTGCTGATTTTTGGAAATTTCAAAATCATCAAATTGAATTGAATTTTATAAAAAATAATTAAAACGTTTATTCTTGTTATTTTGTATATAAAAAGACAGATATTATTGTATATATGTACATTATATTTTTGTCTTATAAAAATAATAAAAATATTAAAAATATTATAGAAATATTATAAAATATAGTAATATATAATATTATAAAAAAAAAAGTTGGCACTACGAGGATTCGAACATTCCTCGGACGTAAACGATAAAATACTAATGCGCGCCTTAGTTTCCGCAGCTACGGCACTTCATGCTTATTGATTCCAAGTAACTACACTAAACATGAAGCTGTTTCTTTAATTGCAAATTTCTCACAAACGGAGGCCCATGCATGCAAACCCTTTTAAGGTTTTTATGTACTCAACCTCCTTATTCGAATGAAATATAACTCATTCAATTATCGATTTTATATGTCTTGCCATCTCCTTGTAAGTCAATAAAAAAAATGTGCTAAGCATATAATATGTATAATTTTTTAGGTAATATATTTTTTAATCGTAAACATTAATTTTATTAAATGAAATATGTTGTAAATATGATATGATATTCTATACTCTTTTTTTAAATATTAATAATGGAGGTGAATGTAACCTTAGAATACAATAATTGTAAAACAAAACTATTGAATGTAAAAAAGTTTTCGTGTATATTATATTATAACTTTATTATCCGTATTATATTATATTATCATCCGTATTATAACTTTTTAACTAAATTTGACTTAAAATTGAGACTCCATCCATAATTAGAATTGTTACCTTATAACATAAGCGATATAATCATCGGCATTTATTATAGTTATTGATAATATATATAAAATCTTTAAACAATATATCTAAATTCTTAAAAAATGAAATACAATGTCTAGTACATTAGCGAAGAACATATATAAAAACTTAACATGAATATATGTTACCACTATTTTTATATATAATTATTTTTTGTTAATACGTTTAAAGAAACTTTATTTCTTGAAATTTTTTGTATATCCTGCTAATACAATAACTTTGAGATACCAATGATTATATTGCTTATTTTACATGCTATTACGCACATGAAATATATATTGTTTATGTGCAAAAAAAATGTGTATTACATTTATTACCAACTAACCTTGAGAATTTCGTTGTTGAATATAAGCGCCATAATAGTGATACTGGACAATATCACAGCAGTTATATTGACATTGTCCAAATTGTTAAAAATATCTACATAAGTCTGAAAAGATCAATAAAATAAGTGCTGATCAATAAAATTAAAAAAGAATATATTGAAAAAATATATATATAAAAATAATATACATTGTATAATAAAAAACATGTATGCATGTAAAATCTATATTAAAAAATGTGAATTTATCTCATTTTTAGTAACGATTTACTATTTTTCGGAGCTTTCTTTGTACAACGTCGGAATAATACGAATTGTGATATGTTATAAACGTTAATAAGCTTGATCTTTGTAACATTGAATAACTTTGCCACACATTACGAAACGAATTACATTTACATTACAGCTTGATTATCTCGGAATATTTACAGGGAGCATTCACCATAACTAACCGAATATTTAACAACTGTAAATGTTTTGTTTAACGATAAAATAAAAAGAGAAAATGATTGTATAAGAAACAAAGTGCTCCAGGTGAAAAAAGGCTTAACAATTGTTTGTAGCGCCAAACAGAACTTGATTTCGTACTCACAAGAATGAGCTTGAACGCACCCCCGCGGCGCGGTAGCTTATTCAGCCCGAGGAGATCTTTTATTTGTGATGTAAATACGTGCATCGCCGCTGCAGTCGTGAATCCACTCACGAGACTGTCCGCGAGGAGAGACGATATTACTCCCAAACGTAACACGTACATTCCTAACTAGACCAGAGATTTTCAATATTACAAGAAGATAAAAGAATAAAAGGCAATATGTACAAATAAGCAAGAAACATTAATAATTGAAGCAAACCAATTCCGACAAGAGATATTAACGCTTTGATTTATAACGTATCCTTAACTCTTTGCAGTATAGTGGGACGCTAAGTGGCCCACTATACTTATATATACTTATATATTACTATATACACTTGTTTTCTTTTAACTTTTGAAATTTTTTAAGGACTTTCTGACAAAGTCTAGCAAAAAATTTTCTTATTCTTATTGGAGTTCCTAGAACATTAACAAGTATAATAAAACTGTGTATAATCACTCAATGTTAATTGCAAAAATATTATAAACAAACAAATAATCAAAATTAAGTTTATTTAAAAAAAAGATTAGTCTTCACGAACTTTTCATAAAAATTATTATGTAAATCTTTTTTTCATACGCATTATACTGTATAGTACTCTTCAGTACTTTCAGTATTTTTAGTATTTAGCAGGATTCTCGGCTGTTTATTTTTGCTGTTAACATCTTCTGTTAAGAAATGTAAAAAATACAATTTTTTGTATAAAAATTTCTATTGAACCATTGTATTTTTTAAAAATGGAAAAATTCATGTTTTTATATTTTTATTTATGAACTTAAAGAAATTTAACGATTCAAAAAACTTTCAAATTAGATATTACCAAATATTTTTAATGCAAGGAATAATATGTATCTGAGAAAATTAAATATATATGAGACATACATTTTTGAAAGTAAAAATATTTTTATTAATCTACTTGTCCATTGCTTCATAGATAACTTTTACAACTATCCAATTATAGTTATTCTTATTTCTACTCATCTCGGAAAAGAAAATCATTAAATTTTCATCAATTTCTGTTTCTCATCATAAAAACACTTTACAAATCAAACTTTTAAAACTACTATTTACATTTATCTGTTATCTCTCTATTCAAATAATATCAAATTTCGAAAATAAAAAATTGAGATTTAAAAGCATTTTTAAATATCCAATGTTACAGATGGGAAAATATTTCTATTTCTCTTGTAAATATATTCAATCCCAATTTATTTCAAACTTTACTATTTTTTTATTATACTGTACATATATTTTATATATTCCGTTTAATCGATTATGCAATTGTCAAGTGGATTTAGACATTTAAGAATTAAAAATAAAATCAAAATTTTTTTATCCGAGCAATATAAATGATGGAACATGCATTACAATTATGATAATATCAGCATAATGTATAATGTATGTAAATAATATATGCATAAAAAAATAAACGAATTAAATTGAAACGAGAAGATTTGTAGTAAATGGAAATGTAGGATTTTTAAAACATCCTGCACAATTTCTTATGTAAATTAGATTTCAGTGGAATTAGCTGAATATTTGATATGTTGTAGATCTTGTCTCTCTGATAAAAAGTTCCCATAGGCACAACCCTCAATAATTGACCATTTGACTTCTACGAGGCGTCAAATGTCAAAAGTATCTAATATTGAAATTTTCTTATTTTCTTATTTCAACGTAAGATGTATTCTTACTTTGATTTACATGTAAAAACTTTTTTTGTGTACATTTAAAAATAAAAAGCTATAAAGGTGACGTTGACTTGAAGATAATGACTTGATTTCAATAATTTCTGTGATACTTTTATTTTCTATGTGAAACACAATGTTGAGAATTATGTTGAGAACACAAATCACAACTTTTTTAATTAAACTATATTTTAAAGCGTAACAATTCAGAATATCTTTAGTTCATTAAAAATTCACTTTTTAATCACATGTAATGTCCAGCAGTTAATAATTCCACTGCTATTCGTTCGGATGCGATACTTGACAGACTAGAAAAATCCACATTACCCCACTACACAATACCCGCACTTCCTCTATATTGAATATTTAGTATTGACTAAAATGGCAAATGGAAATGAAATGCCTTGTTTTGTTTGTGGTCGAGCTTTTCATCTAAATCAGTTAGCTCGATTAAATGGTGACGATATGCGATAAAACGAGAAATAGCTATGAGAAGATGCGAAGAAGCTGATAGGCAAGTTGATTTGATGGATGATGCACACTTGTGTCTTAATTGTAAATGAACCAAAAATATTTTTAATTGTTATGCTTTAAAATATAGTTTAATTAAAAAAGTTGTGCTTTGTATTCTCAATAGAAAGCGAAACATAATCGAATGGTACACTTGTTGTACAGTTGTGGTACAGTTGTTAATGTATTATACTGAATTATACTCGTATTGAAACACGTGTTTCACATAGAAAATGAAAGTATCACAGAAATCTCTGAAATCTCAAGTCATCATCTTCAAGTCAATGTCACCTTTATAGCTTTTTATTTTTAAATATATACAGAAAACAAATTTTTAGTTATAAATCAAAGTAGGAATACATCTTACTCATTGTAAATAAGAAATTGTGATATTAAACTCTTTTGACATTTGATGCCTCGTAAAAGTCAAATGGTCAATTATTGGGAGTTGTGCCTATGGGAACTTTTTATCAGAGAGACAAGATTTATAACATATCAAATATTTAGCCAATTTCACCGAAATCCAATTTACATAAGGAATTGTACGGGGTCCTTTAAATTAAAACTTTTCTTACTAAAAAAATATTTCTTTAAAATAATATATCAAAGGAAATTGTGACTTTTTATTTGAATCATACAATAAAATTACCTGTATGATAGCAACTGTGAATGTGACTGCGGTCGCAACCTCTATCGGTGAATATTGACGGCTTATGTTGGAAATTAAAATACCATTCTCGACTGACGTATTATTCATTGAAACTGCTGCAGAACTATATGTGGTAACAACTTTTCCTGTCATCATACATACAAGCGCGAACGTACCTTAATTAAAAGAAAATCAAGGATTTTATTTAATTATGAATTTTTTACCTGTCGGATTAATATTAACAAACATTAACATAGGAGAAACGCGAAGTTATAAATAAATTTAACGGATATATCAAATTTTCTATTAATAACTCGTGCACTCTAATAATAGGCAGCTTATCAATTATTTTTGCTGAGAAAAAATAATTTTTTTAGCCTCGATCGAGGTTGCTTATGACTCGACATAACTCAACGATGGACACTTACCCATCGAGTTATGTCTGGACGTGCCGAGGAGGAAATATACCAACACTGGGAAGAAAGCCATGTACATACCAACAATGGGCGGTACATTGCCTAAGATCGCGTAAGCCATACCTGTAAAAAAAATATCGAGATCAACTATACAACACATTAATTTAAGCGTCTCTGCCACATAAAAGGAATATGAAAGAAATTTGTTCCTCCTGATATAGCTAAAGTTTCACAATAGAACCCCGTCGCAAATATAGTAGTAGTTTTATTAAATATAGATAATAAAAATAAAAATATTTTAATATACAGAGTGAGTCATTTTATTATGTATATTTGTGTGTTACCCACTTCAATAACTTTTTTATTTTTGATTGTAGAAACAAATGTTTCAGACAAAAGTTATATGGTTTAAAAGGGGATATAAAACAACTATATCAATTTATTTACAGATGGCGTCACTTTCGAAATCTGATCATTACTTTTTTAAGTAGAAATCCAAATTTTTTATTACATCATCTTTTTGTATCAACTAATTCTAACAACTTTTATCTGAAACATCTTTTCTATTTGCCTAATATTTTTTGAGATTTAAGGAAAACTCAGTAACCTTTTCAATATTTAACTTACTATATTTCGCTATTTGTCGGAAGAAAAAATAGTACGAGACTTTTTACTGTATTTAGTCTCAAGAATATATTGTTATAATAGCGCCCTGATTTTTATTAAATTGATTGTTTTGAAATTTCTAAAAATTGATAAGTTAACAAAAGTTAAGGCATTATTGTAACAATATATTTTTGAGATCAAATAGAATAAAAAAATTTAGTACTATTTTTTCTTCCGACAAATAATTAGCGAGATATCGTAATTAAATATTTAAAATATTACCGAGTTTTCCTTAAATATTTCAAAAAATATTAGGCAAATAGAAAAATGTTTTAGACAAAAGTTGTTAAAATTAATTGGTAGAAAAATATGACATAATAAAAAATTAGGGTTTCTATTTATGAAAAGTAATGATCAGTGAATATCTCGAAAGTAGCGCCATCTGTAAACATACTGATATAGTTGTTTTATGTTTCCCTTAAAACTATATAACTTTTGTCTGAAATATTTATTTCCACGATCAAAAATAAGTAAGTTATTGGTGTGGGTAACTTAAAATGACTCACCCTATATATGCATATACGTAGAGCGGTGATTGAAGACGAAACCAAACTTGCTAGTTTGACATTATTTTTTTAATTATATCGTATGTATATACTTCGTTTAATCGTATTATTATTGTAGATCCAGACATTTAAAAAATCAGAAATGAAATCAAAGCTCTTTATTAGAGTAACGTACCTTGTGGAACATGCATTACAGCTACGGTAATGCCAGCAACAATATCTCCCAATATATTGTCCTTCCAGTTGTATGAAGAAATCCAGTCGATCAGAGGTATAGATTTTTTTAAAAGCGCAACTGGCTTTATTTTCTTGCATCTTCTCGATACTTCTTTACTAACTAAAGAGCAGTAGATCATCGTTTAAGTTAATATCAACGCAGCAACCGGTATCTGATTTAGTTGTTAAACATGTAGTAATAACATTTAAAACAAAATGATTCTCGATTCATGTTCAAATAGATCTTGACAATCACACCAAAATAACATCGTCCAAACATTCTTAGTACTCCCATGATCTATGTGACTCCGCGTTCCGAAAAGATGTCGGCCTTCATCTATTCCGTTTCCTCGTGATCAATTTACCAGTTTCGACCGGTTCTGTTTGTAATGCGCAAAGTAGTGGTCAACGTTTCATCGCACGGTTTCCCATACGAACGCGCGAGTTCAAGTAAAAGGCCAGGCACAGTGAAAGGTAAAATTAGCGCACATTCCCAAGTCGAAATCTTGATACTTACGAATCCTCTTAGGCTTCACATATTTATACAAGTGATTAAGCTCATCCTGCTGATAGACCGGCCGTCTGACTGTCAATTCCGGGCCGTTTGTTGACATGTCGTCGCTTAAGTAGTCTGCGAACGAGTAAGAGTCGGATAAAAATTGTGCCCGAGGTGTGTGAGATCGCGCGTGCGCCACCATCTATTTTGTCGGTCAAGAAAGTTAATTGATAGGAAGATCAACGTCGTTATTCATTGATATCGAGCCGGTTATGTCTATTTTATTAAAGTTGAAGGGAAAATACTTATAATATTTATAAAACACAGTTTTGCGCATCACAATTAAGAGCGTCCGTCGTCTACGTGTGCTATTGTATATAATTTGAGCGTTTATCCGAATGAAAGGTCAATTTGATCAATACGACTGAATCGTATTAAATTGCACATAACATAATTAACGGCAAAGTTCCAATGGGTAAGCCAGGACAAATACAATTCTACTATTGCAGGCTTTCAATCCGGCAAATTAAAATTGGCGTAAACAAATTTCGTTTCGGCCGATGTAAACTGAAACGGGTATTATCTGAGAGACCGAATTTGCAAGGCATGCGGCTCGCATTTCCAAGAGTTGATCGAGTAAATGATAATGTGATTAAATCATGAAATAGGATTGTTTGATTGAATCGCCTGACGTATTACGTCAGTAAACAGTATCGCTATGTTTTCACGAGAATTAAACGTTGACATCCACGCGGGATGAGATTGTTGACGAAGAATCACTTACGAAATTGTATATTTCTCCACATCACAAAAATTTAAAGTATTAAATCATTTATTAAAAAGGCTGCAAAAAGTTGATTATTAATTAGAACAAAAATCTGAAAGATATACGGTCCGTTTCTTATTAAATTGTGCAATACAAGATGCACTAATCCGTATGCGCGCAAGCAGAATCCGTTGAAACACGAAATCTCTTCTCCTGTTACTTTAAATGAAATTAATAATTTTGAAATATTTCTGGAATTCTGGAATTCGCTGAAACACGAAATCACTTCTCCTGTTATTTTAAATGAAATTAATAATTTTGAAATATTTCTGGAATTGAATAACTTTATTAAATTTTATATTATCTTTTACGAAAAACAAAAGACTGTAAGAACTAGTATGTTTTAAATATCTTCAAGAGAAATATTTTTAGTTTTATAATTTTGTCCTACTGTGCGATAAATATAATTTATTCAGCTAAGGATTAAGAAAAATGGAGATGTGTAATTATTTATCGTGAAAAATTAACTATTTGTAAAAGTTCACGATAATAATTGCACAAAAGCCATAATATTTATCCTGAATTACACACGAGACTGAAGACAATTGTCTCACAATAAATTCGCATCCGAGAGCGTTATATTACGACCGAGTGTTTATCTACGATTGATTCGACAACGCGTCGTGTCCTAATTGATAACAATTGTCAATTAATTATTGTCGCAACTGACGATACGAAACGGTATTACAATTATCAACATTTTGATAGCATGAACTACCTGTGGACATCGCAAAGTCTGCTTTCGAGAAGAACTGCTGTAGGCACTTCAGAACTCGAACGATTGTTCGCGGCTCAGCGTCTAACCACGGTATGATAAGTGAACTTTCTCGAACTAAGCGGAGTTGATAACTAAGCGTGTGCCTGTGACTCTACTAATTTGCTGACATTCCGATTAAATGTTTTTTCGGCGATAATATGCGCCCAGCATATTCGCCGCATCATGTACTTCCTATTGAAATTCAGTCGCGCGTCACTAATTGGCCTTTGTACGAAACAATACACAGAGATTACGATCATGTGTAATTATGAGCCAATCACCATTATGTCGACAGATACGCCCACAAATTGCGGATTAATGTAGTATATAGACAGTGTCGGGGAAGGGTTAAGGAGGATTCTTTCTCTCTCTCTCTCTCTCTCTCTCTCTCTCTCTCTCTCTCTCTTTCTCTCTCTCTTTCTCCCCCTCTCTCTTTCTCTCTCGTTAGACTGACGTCACGATGTCACATGACGTCGAGAGAATGAGGAAACGAAGAAGATTCGCTACGCAATCCACGCGCATACGTGCTTGGTTCATTGTGCCGTGCGCGGGCATGAGAGAGAAATTTAAGATTACCAACGACTATTAAAAAATGCGAGTGATTTTTCCGTGAGAACTTTTGTCACACAAAAATGTCTTTTTGTGATTTAATGCTTTTTTCGTAAAACCAACTATTACACGCGACAAACGCAACGGAATTGCTTGTTCTGATCAACTTTCTTATAAAAAATGAATGTATGCATAATGAAACATGAAAGCTTACAGGGGTTTAAGATTCATATTAATATTCATTATTTCAAATTTGTCTCACATGAATTACTCAGATTTGTATCTAGTTAGAGAGATGAGAGTCTCTCTCTCTCTCTCTCTCTCTCTCTCTCTCTCTCTCTCTCTCTCTCTCTGCCTCTATTGAATCATGATTATCAACACAAAATGCCACATGTATTTCTATGATTCAAACTCAAATCCGATAAGAAATTTAAGTTTAAGGTTCGTATTAATAATCCTTACTTGAAATTTGTCGCAATTCTTAGATTTGAAAGCCAGATCTGAGTTTTTCAACTAAATACAATATTCGTGATATTATATTTGCAATTGTGATTCAACTGGAAAACTCATACTTGATTCTAAATTCAATTTTAAATATCTCACATAAGATAGGTTTAATATGGTAACTATCGATACGAGTTTTAGTGTCTTTCATGTTAGACAAGTTCAAAAAACAACAATACGAATCCAAGGTATCGACTTTTTAATTACTTATTGTTGATCGTCGTGTACTTACTGTGATACACGATTATCTATAGCCTTTGCCGAAGAAGCAACGAAAGAATTGACACGAGGCAACTTGGCGAAGATGAACGTGTTACTATATCGACGATCGAATTAGAGATCCGGTTAATAGAATTTCACTCTGCCCCGTGTGTTCGCGCCGATTCGATCGTCGGTTCGATAATTAATTAAACGCACGCGTAGTTTCACGAGCCGCAAACGCGCACGGCGATAAACGAACACGTAATGCACTACACGCAGTTCTTTCCCGCAACACATACGTGCGCTATCTCGCGTGGATGCTCGCGTAACGGGCATATAATGTGCGTAACGAATTCAAAGATTCGTTATACATGATGCGACATATTATCCATATCGAACCAATATCGTCATCATAACGCGATATCACTTACTGAGAGAGAGCAAATCGCCCGAAACAGATGCATCGTCGACGCACCGACACTATCGCAATCCGGTTATATCGGTGTCAATGATAACAAACAAGTTTAACGTATATTCGCGCGCCGGGTGTTCCCGCATCTTTCTATCTGCGTGCTGCGCATCAAACGATTCATTTCGTTCTTCGCTTGTGTAAAGTATTCGAAATATTATAATGTTGAAGGCTCTCTAGTATCGTTCGGGTCATCGGTGGCTCGCATTACCTAATTCACACAAAGTGATCCTAGTCCAGTTAAGCTGGGTTTGACTCTTTTCGGTGAGAATATAGAATAAAATGGTAAAAAGAAAAGTTGCACTCAATCGCGTTGAACTACCACAGTCGTTATTTTCTTGCGAATGCAACATGTCCACAAAGTACAATCACAATTCTTCTTTAGAAAGTCATATTTTTTCAAGTAACACGATAAGTAAATAATAATATTCATAAGAACGCAAATCATTGTTGTATCAAAGAAATTACAAAAATTATTATCAACAAGATGTAACAATGTGAAAAAAATTAAAAGAACAAAAAGTGGTACTAGATTTTTGTACTCTATTTCATTTCTAGAATATGCTGTTACAATAGTGCCCTAACTTTTATTATTATAATTTGTTAATCTTTGGAAGTTTCAAAATCATTAAGATAGGGCACTAAAGTAACAGCATATTATAGAAACCAAATAGTGTAAAAAAGTCTAATGTCCCAACTTTCTTCCGATAAATTACCGAAATATCGTAAGTTAAATATTGAAAGATATCAAGTTTTTTTGATATTAACTTAAATATCTCAAAAAGTACTAGACAAATAAAAAAATGTTTCAAACAAAAGTTCTTCAAATTAATGAATAAAAAAAGATAAAATAATAAAAAATTGAGATTTCCATTTAAGAAAAATAATAATCAAAGAATATCTCGAAAATGGCGCTATCTTTAACAAAATGGTATCACTGTCTTATGCCCCCCTTCAAATCAAACAACTTTTGTTTGAAATGTTTTTCAGTATCTTTCATATTTTTCGAAATATGATATTATATCGAGATATTTGCATAAATTTAAAATGGGGCACCCTATGTGTGTGCATGTGAGTATATATACATGTGTGTGTATATATGGGGCATTCTCTGTTAAATCAGCCACTTCCCTGCGCATCTCAATTTTCGATATAAATCACTTTTAGAGCTCAAAATTTTCGTTGAAATGTCTATTTTTCGATGCCGTCTGATATTTTTGGCGCCGCAGGATGGCAATATGCGCCATAATATGAACTGAAACGAGCAGAAGCCATGAAAATGACGGAAAATCCCACTACAAATTTCGAGGTTTCCAATCCTTCACCGCTAAAACTTAAAAACTCGGTAAATATATGAACCTTTACTACAAAAATCTGTATTCTTCGCTATGAACCCCGGATCCATAACCCGAATCCAAAAATCTCTCACCCCAGATTCTCATGACTCAATACATCATGAGTTCCATAGTCCTGAAATTTCTTCATTGTTGGAACGCCATGAACCCTGAACTCCACGAGCCGAATCAGGATTCCCTCATATCTCCAAAACGCCATCGATCCAAATCTCATATATTTACCGAGGTTTTAAGTTTTTAAAAGAAATGAAAGATTGAAAACCTCGAAATTTGTAGTGGGATTTTCCATCATTTTCATGACTTTTGCTCGTTTCGGTTCATATTATGGCGCAGCCATCTTGCGGCGCCAAAAATACCAGACGGCATCAAAAAATAGACATTTCAACGAAAATTTTGAGCTCTATAAAAGTGATTTATATCGAAAATTGAGATGCACAGGGGGTGGCTGATTTGACAGAGAATGCCCCATATATATACAGGGTGTCCCATTTAACTTGAGACATTGAAATAACTTGAAAACAAAGAAAAAACAGGATCGATGAAACATGTGTCGAACGAATTCCAAGGACGAGTAAAATGGCATGATTTCTTTTTCATTTGATGGACGTCCTCAAGGTCAACTTTGTTATTTCAAATGAAAACTTATATTTTTTATGACGGAAGCATATTCTACGTAAAAAATGGTAATTATTTACATTAACGGACACCTGACGGATCAGCTTGACCTTGACATATGTTATAGAGGATATATTTTTTAGTAACTTTTTCTAATAAATTAATCGGCGCTCGTGCTTTATTAAAAAGTTATTAACCAAAAAAGTAAGGAAAATATAGCAGTGATTTTACCTATGGACCACCTCCCGATCTCAAAAATTTTAGTTATACTATATATAGTATGTTATATAGATCATCACTCTAAGTAATGCTGGAAGGTTTTAGCTGGCGGTTACTGTTTATTAAAAAGTTATTAAAAATAATTTTGGTATATGTGTAAGTTGCAAGTGCGTTTAGCACGATGCGCTACGTGCGTACCACTCCCCACTCTCCAACCCACCCCCGCCCCTTCATCCCCCTTCTAATCCCCCACTCACTCTTCTACTGTATCAGTACTGTAAGCAGTATGTTTACGAAAGTGATTGGTCATGTTCAGCGGAGGAAACTGCTCCGCTACCACTCAATAGCAAATGTTCATGATTGGAGAATTCTTTTAAATCTTTGGCAGGTCCGAACAGACGTACCAATCAGAGACGTTTGTTACGGAACTGTAGCAGAGTAGTTTTTTCCGCTGAACGCGACCATTGAAAAAAACAATGGGAAGGGGATGAGGCGGAGTAGGTGAGATGGGGGAGAGCGGGGGTGGGGTGGGGAGTGGAGGGTAGGGCGCGCGTAGCGCGCCGTGCTAAACACACTTGCAACTTACGCATATACCAAACTTTTTTGGTTAATAACTTTTTAATAAAGCACGAACGCCGATTAATTTATTAGAAAAAATTACTCAAGAATGTATCCTCTATAACATATGCCAAGATCAAGTTGATCCATAAGGTGTCCGTTAATGTAAATAATTACCACAATTTTTACTCGAAACGAATAAAATAAACATATCACAATAAATGCTCAAAATGATGGCCTTCCATTTTCAAACACTTGTTAAAGCGATTAATAAAAGATGTACTGATAATAAAGTTTCTGGACGGATATCGCGACAGGCATTTCGGATTCGCTCTTTCATGTTTTCTGGTGTGGTTGGTCGATCGTGATAAACTTTTTCTTTAAGGTGGCCCCATAAATAAAAATCTAACAGTATTAAATCAAGCGACCTCGCCGACCTGGACCTCCCCGACCTATCCAGGGACCAGGTTATTTCTGATTCATTATTTGGCGTGCATAACGCGAATAATGAATTGGGTATCCGTCCTGCTGAAACCATATATTTATTCTATCTGTTAGGCTTACTTCTTCAAGTAGTACGTGTAATTCTACATCCAAGAAGTTTCCATATTTCACTCCATTCAGCGTATCATTGATGAAAAAAGAATCGAAAAATTAATGGATGAATGAATGAATGAAAAAAGGAATATTATTTTATCGCCAATGACTCCACATCAAACATTGACAGATCATGGACGTTGATGTTCTACTTTGCGAAGCCATCTCGAATTTTGATCTGACCAATAATGCATATTATGTCGATTAACTTCTTCATTATTGGTAAAAGTAGATTCATCAGAAAATAAAACCGAAATAATCAAAACATCTCAGCGGCACGATCACGCTTCTTTTGATCAGTATAAACACGAGATACGGAACACTTGTAAACATGAGATATTCATATGATCGCGATTTTCTGATGAATCTACTTTTACCAATAATGAAGAAGTTAATCGGTATAATATACATTATTGGTTAGATCAAAACGTTTGGAAATAGAAGGCCATCATTTTGAGCCATCATTTATTGTGATACGTTTATTTTATTGTTTGGAATAAAAATCGGAATTACTTCGTACGATATCTCCAAAAGTAATGATCAAATAAAAAAATTTTTCGAACAAAAGTTAATTGTTTTTTTACGTAGAATATGCTTCCGTCATAAAAAATACAGGTTTTTATTTGAAATAACAAAGTTGGCCTTAAAATTACCTTGAAGACGTCCATCAAATGAAAAAGAAATCATGCCATTTTACTCGTCCTTGGAATTCGTTCGACACGTGTTTCAGCGATTTTTGTTTTTTTCTTTGTTTTCGAGTTATTTCGATATCTCAAGTTAAATGGAACACCCTGTATATATAAGGCTGATCCATTTTAATCCACAATCAGAAATATTTCATCAGGTATGCCAGATCGCGAAAAATGTTTCAAACAAAAGTTGTAAGTTTAGAGAGGGATACCTGAGGGTGACCTTGACTTGACCTTGTATTGTCGTTTAAAGGTTACGTAAAGGTCAATTTTAAAATCCTAAATGCAACTCCCCTTTTTTATTGCATATTTTTGTAGCCCTTATTGAGACGTTTTCAAAACACTATCTACTTTTATCTTTTGCGTAAGCCATTCTCAAGATATGAAGCTTCGAAGTTGACATACTGCCGGTATTCGCATTACCCGATGTACACCGCGGGGAGGTTACTCGGTCGGATTTGTACATTATAGTGGCCCTAAAAAAGGCCGATTTTGTGTGTGTGTGTGTGTGTGGGAGGGGGGTAGCTCATTCATCATAGATGTTCGAAAACTTCGCTATCGACAGCTCGGCACACTCGAACTCGCTTTTCGAAACTTTCGACGAATTTCAAAAGAACGTTTGCTGAAATCACTCAGCACGAATTTCTGATGCGATCCATCATATCCTATTACGTTATTGGCGGTTGACGGAACATTGCGTCTTTCAAAAATCCCGACAGATAAAAATCTGGAGGAGTAAGGTCGGGTGATCTTGGTGGTCACCAAACTTTGTAAAAATGCCGAATAGGGGACCTATCCTATGACCTTGACCTTGACATATGTTGTCAAGGACACCTTCCTGAGTAACGTGCAAAAGATTTTAGCCGTCTCCCGCTGTTCGTTAAAAAGTTAGTGCTAAAAATTTTCATAAACACACAAGTTAGAAGTGCGGTTTGCACGGCGCGCTATGCGCCCCCCCGGCCCCTGCTTAACGCCGTCCCTCCCCCATCCCTCCCCTTGTGCTAAACTCACTTGTATCTTACCACCTTATCTCTATGGGAAAAAGTTGGAAATGGAAGTAAGGTTAGATTAGATTACGTTATATCTAACTTTACTTCCATTTCCAACTTTGGTAAATATGCACATTAGGTCAACCTCCTCAAAAGTTCATGACCTTAATATATGTTGTCAAGGACATGTTCCTGAGTGTTATGCAAAAAGTTGTAGCCGTCGCTCATTGTTATATATATTAAATTGTTATGTCGCTCATTGTTATATATATAAAAATTTCTTAACAAAATTATTCTTAACAAAAGAAATTTCAAAAATAGAAAATTTTCCGACACTATGTATATATTTAAGGGTAAATATTTACCTATGGGGACACCTCCCGATCTCAAAAATTTTAGTTGTATGTTATGTGGATCATCACTCTAAGTAATGCTGCATGGTTTTAGTTGACGGTCATTGTTTATTAAAAAATTATTAATAAAAGAAGTTTGATATACACATAAGTTGCAAGTGCGTTTAGTACGACGTGCTACGCGCGTCCCATCCCCACTCCCTGATATTTACCCGAAAGTGATTGAAAACAAACAATGGGAAGAAGGTGAAGAGAAGCGGGTGAGATGAGGGTGGGGCGGGGGTGTGGTGGAGAGTGGGTGTGGAGCGCGCATAGCGCGCCGTGCTAAACGTACTTGCAACTTACGTATATACCAAACATTTTTTGTTAATAACTTTTTAATAAACAATGAGCAAGGGCTCCAACTTTTTGCATAACACTCAGGAACATGTCCTTAACAGCATATATCAAGGTCATGAACTTTTGAAGGGGTTGACCTAATGTGCATATTTACCCCAACTTTTTCCCATAGAGATAAAGTAGTAAATTGTAAGTGCGTTTAGCACGGAGAGGACGGGGTGGGGGAGGGACGGGGGAGGAGCAGAGGAGGTGGGGTGGAGCAGGGGGCGCGCGTAGCGCGCCATACTACACGCACTTGCAACTTACGCATAAACCAAACGTTTTTTGCTAATAACTTTTTAACAAACGAGCGACGGGTAAAACCTTTTACACATTACTCAGGAAGGTGTCCTTGACAATATATGTCAAGGTCAAGGTCATAGGAGCAGGGTCCCCTATTCGGCATTCTTACCCTAAACTTTACTATCCCGACCTATTCATAGATGAAAAAGTGACATCGAGGTGATTCCCGAAGGAAAATAAACTGTGATGTACAAATCCGACCGAGCAACCTCCTCGCGGTGTACATCGGGTAATGCGAATACCGGCGGTATGTCAACTTTCAAGCCTCATATCTTGGTAATGGCTTACGCAAAAGATAAAAGTAGGTAATGTTTTGAAAACGTCTCAATAAGGGCTACAAGAATATGCAATAAAAAATAGGGAGTTCTGTTTAGGATTTTAAAGTTGACCTTTACGTGACCTTCAAACGACAATCCAAAGTCACCATTAGATGCCCCCCTCTGAACCCTGTAACTTTTGTTTGAAACATTTCTCACGATCTGTTTTACCTAACGAAATATTTTCGATTGTCGATTAAAATGCATCACACTGTATATACAGGGTGAGGGGTTATAAGTTTACAACCCGAAGTGTGAAGGTAGATTGGGTTAAGACAAACATAAAAGTCCCATACCGTTTGGCGAGATTCGCAATAATTATCGAATTATTAATGACAGAAATCTGAGGAGTAGGAGCGCGCCGGCATAACATAGATGATTGGAGAAACGTTGCAGCTGCTTAGGCCGCAACGCGGCCCAATTGACCCAATAACTGTTGCCGGTGTGCAGCGAAGGGAAAGACAATGCGCTGCTATTCGTTATTTTATCTCGCCGGACCTACGTCTCGCCGCACGCCGCCAATAGTTGCTAGATCGAGTGGGCCGCACTGTGACCTGAGTAGCTGCAACGCTTCTTCAATCATCTATGTCGGCGCGCTCCTATTCCTCAGATTTCTGTCATTAATAACTCGATAATTATTGCGAATCTCGCAAAACGGTATGGGACTTTTATGTTTGTCTTAACGCAATCTACCTTCACACTTCGGATTGTAAACTTATAACCCGCCCCCCTGTATACAGGGTGTTTGATAGCTGATCATGCAGACGAAAGTTGGAGATAGATTGGGAGTAGCCGAGAAGAAAAGTCATGTACCATAATGTCAAATTGGCAATAGTTATCGAGTTATTAATTAAAACATGTGAGCCAACGAGCGCGTAGAGAGCGGAGGGCGGCCGCAGTAAGCACGTAGACATTTGATACAGGCGGAGTCAGCGAGTGTCGGTAGGCGAGCGCGCGCGGTGAGGGGCAACGTAAACAACAAGAGGCGAACGCGCGCGACGAGGAGCGAGCGAGCACAAGCGACAAGAGGCGAGCGAGCGCGACGAAGAGCGAGCGAGCGCGAACGACGAGGAGCGAGCGAACTATAAGGAAAAAGCTATAAAGAAAAAGCTCGCTCGCTCCTCGTCGCGCGCGATCGCCTCTTGTCGCTTACGTTGCCTCTCGCCGCGTGCGCTTGCCTATCGCCACTCGCTGACTCCGCCTGTATCAAATGTCTACGTGCTTACTGCGGCCGACCTCCGCTCTCTACGCGCTCGTTGGCTCACATGTTTTAATTAATAACTCGCTAACTATTGCCAATTTGACATTATGGTACATGACTTTTCTTCTCGGCTACACCCAATCTATCTCCATCTTTCGTCTGCATGATCAGCTATCAAACATCCTGTATACAGGATGTACAGGATGTCTCAAAACTCACGATTATCCTTTGGGAATATGAAAGAGAGTGAAATTCTGAGTCTGTAATTCCTCTTCTACTCCTCTTCTATCTATTTGATATCATCAGGTAAAAACAAATTTCGGCGTCAACGTAGGGCGAAGTCCCGCGCCAATATATGGCATTGTGCGACAGTTGTGCGCGCCACGCCGTTGACTTTCCTCATTAAAACCTTTGTTATTAATGGTCAAAGGAAAAAATAGGAAAGGAACTTTAGACTCAACATTTCACTCTCTTTCACATCCCCAAAGAATAATCGTGCGTTTCCAGACACCCTGTATACGGAATGTTTCACTTCACCCGGGTCACCCGATTTTCTTATAAACGCCACATTTTGAAGAAAAATATTTCAAGCAAAAGTTGTAGGGCTTCAAAAGATCTATTTACTGGCACTATGAATTTGACTTTGGGATGACCTTGAAAAGCCCAGTCAAGATCAACATAAAAATCTTAAATAGGAACTCCAATTTTTTATTACACCGTATTTTCCCACTAATTAATTTGAACAACTTTTGTTCAAACCATTTTTTTATTTACCTAATATTTTTTTAGATATTTAAGGAAAACTTGATATATTTTTTTCTGAAATTGTTTTACATTTTAACATTTTTAATATTGTAACTTATCTCAAAAGACAAAAGACTACAATGATATTTCTTCAATTAATAAATATTTATTAGAGAAAAACTATTTGCGTGTATACGAATGCATGAGTATGATATTTGAGTTATGGCATTCCAGGTCTGTAAATATGAAACCGGAATTTGCCCATAGATGGCCCTAGTTATCAATGTAGTTACCGTCAAACCGTGTCATTGGCGCCATTTCCATTTGTTGACATCTGACAAAGATTTTCAACTCACAACAATACAAGTTTCATACAACAGCATAGTTTGTAATAGCGTTGAACATGTCGAATTTTGTGCCTGGAAGCTACAATTTGCAGACAGCATCGATTTTCTGTTACCATTTGAAGAAAACTGCTGCAGAATCGCATCGAATGCTTGTCGAAGCTTACGGTGAGCATGCTCTTGGTAAATCACAGTGCTTTGAGTGGTTTAAAAAATTCAAACGTGGCGATTTTGACGTGAGAAACGAAGAATGTGGAAGACCACCGAGAAAGTTTGAAGACAGTGAATTGCAAGCATTGTTGGATGAGGATGACGCTCAAACGCAATAACAACTCGCGGATCAATTAAATGTAACACGAGAAGCCGTCTCCATACGTTTGAAAGCCATGGGAAAGATCCAGAAGATGGGAAATTGGGTTCCACATGAACTGAATGAGAGACAGCAGGAAAACCGAAAAACCACTTGCGAAATGCTGCTCGCCAGGTACAAAAGAAAGTCACTTCTCCATCGAATTGTGACTGGCAATGAAAAGTGGATATATTTTGAGAATCCTAAGCTTAAAAGATCATGGATAACTCCAGGCGAACCATCGACATCGACTGCAAGGCCAAATCGCTATGGACGGAAGACAATGCTCTGTGTTTGGTGGGATCAGAAGGGTGTGATCTATTATGAGCTGCTAAAACCTGGCGAAACCGTTCATACTGAACGCTACCGACAACAAATGATCGATTTGAATCAAGCTTTGTGTGAAAAACGACCAGAATATCAAGAAAGATAACACAAAGTGATTTTGCTTCATGATAATGCACCATCACACACAGCAAAACTGGTCAAGGAAACGATTGAGGCGTTTAGTTGGGAAATACTTTCGCATGCGGCTTACTCGTCAGACTTGCCTCCGTCCGATTACTACTTATTTGCATCGATGGGACACGCACTTACTGAGCAGCGCTTCACTTCTTACGAAAATGTACGAAAATGGCTTGATGACTGATTTGCCTCAAAAGAGCAACAGTTTTTTTGGCGTGGCATCCACAAATTGTCAGACAGATGGGAAAAATGTATAGCTAGCGATGAGCAATACTTCGAATAAAATATTTTTTATCATTTTCATACAATAAACGTGTATTTTCTATACAAAAATTCCGGTTTCATATTTACATAAATCGGTAAATCGTAAATATTCTGGTAAATCGTAAATATTCATCGTAGAGAGATCAATAACTATGGAAATTGACACAAATCCTTTATTCATTTAAGTTACGAATAAATTAGTCCAAAATAATTGTAAAGCTTTCTCTGACGAAAACTCGATTGCGAATTGACGAAATAGTCAATAAAATGCATAGATTCTCTCATTTCTTTTTCCTGTTTTTTAATGAAGAAACTACTGCATGAATAGCCAAGAGAGAAATTATTGTAATACCGAAAAAAATTACCAAAAAAAAATACCAAACGAACAAACACAACAGAGAACACTGTATTGTAATTACCAAAAAATGAACTATATTATCGTTATTCCATTATGTCGCAGCATCAAAGATTCGTTTCACCCACTCGCGTCTGTCTAACAATCAACTCTGGATTTCCTCACGCTATCGTTGATTCTCTGCAAGGTCACGTTACGACACGCTTAATAGATAAAGCACAAATCGAAAACAGCGGCAGACTGGCAGATCTATCGAATCACATATTTGTTGCTCGTCAAAAATCGATTCACATACCACACTATCACCAAGTTCGCAAAGAATCTTACCGTGGCTATGTCAGCGATCACTGCGACAAATCAAATTGGCACTGGAGGCGTGTTCCAATCGTTCTTTTCTCATACGAGGACGAATGTATCGGACAGATTTCTCTTAATCTTGAGAGATCACGAATAAACACGTCGATTGCGACAAGAGCAGATGGAGTACCAGAGCGCGACTTCGTTGGGGGGATTTTTCGTCTGTTGTCTCTGTTGTGAAATTTACGACGCTCAAAGCGCTCAAGGTGCACAAGCGCGTTTTTTTCCCTTTTTTATGTATATATTCAGGTGCACCGATCGCTAATAAGTCGCGGCAATTAATCAAAGAGCTAATTTCCTCGATATCTATGTCATGGTGAAATATCGAGCGAAACCGACATACCTTCTTTGTTTACTGTGCTGCATCTTAACTGTAAGAAAGAAAAAAGAAAAAATAGAAAAGATGAAAATATAAATAATTTACGAATGAAAACGAAAAATTTCATAACTTTGAGGATACAAGATTGCAACTGAGAAAGGTATATTTTTGATATCAAATAAAATTCTCGCATACATGTATATTCGCATGTATATTCTAACCTTAAATGTGTTATTTTTACTAAAGTACTTTAAGCGTTTCTGTAATTTTAAATTTACGTTATTTAATATATTTAAATGTGATAAATGAATTAATTTGATAATTATATATGTAAAAGTTTATACATATCAAGTTTTTTTTTATTTTAACCCTTTATATCCTAAATTAATTTATTCAAGACCTTATTAAATTTTTGCGTAATGAAATAACTCTTGGCATATCATAAACATAAGAAATAGAAAAATAAATCTTGTAACAATTCATGATTAAATTTTGACGTGGTATTTGTAAGTACCGATAGGAATGTAGGGTAAAACACGGGAAAAAGGTTCAAGAGCACATATATAGAGCGGTACTTTAAAGTACCGTCAGGATATTATACAAAGAGTTAAAGTAGTTTGTGAGATAAAATAAATCATTTTAAAATGTTACAAATTTGTTTTTTATTATGTTTATCATTCTAAACATATTATTTACGTTGTCCTTCTTTGTTCCTTACATTTATTTATTTCTTATATTTACTTATAACTAGTTTATGTGAAGATATTCTTCAAATCTTCCATTTTATTGAATTAATAGTCTGTTGTATATTATTGACTTGACCCATGAGTTCGTGCGGTATTTTGGCTAGTTGGCATCCGTATGTTGATATTAGGAGGATAGTTTTATACAATTGGCCATCTATATATACAGGATGTATATATAGTATACATACATATATATGTGTGTGTGCGTGTGCGTGCGCGTGCGCGTGCGCGTGCGCGTGTGCGTGTGCGTGCGTGTGTGTGTGTGTGTGTGTGTGTGTGTGTGTAATATACATATGTATAAATAGTAAATGACTTTTTTGTTCAGAATGACTTAATCTAGAATTATATGACGGCTATTGTGTCTAGCGACAGATTCAAGATTCAGGATTCAAAGTTCTATATATTTATAGCTATAGCTATATATTATATTTATATTTACCGCTAGATACAATAGCTGTCATAATTGTAGATTAAGTTATTTTGAACAAAAAAGTCCTTTATCATTTTACAAATAAGTACACAAATTTTCAAATTATCAATTAAAATAACTTCTAGATGTGGTGTCATTTCCAATCATTCATAATTTAATAATTATTGCAATTTTTGCAAAATGGTACTTGACTTTTCTTCGCAGTTTAATTTCATTAATCTTCATAATTTTTCGTTTCCAAAATATTCCGGACACTTTATATATGTATACAGGGTGTTCAAAAAGTTCCGGTACGGCCGGATAACTCTTGAAATATTGGTTATCGTAAAAAACTTCTTCAACAAAAGTTGCAGAGAATGAAAAAAGGTATTCAATGGTGACCTTAACTTTTGACCTTGAGGTAACCTTCAAAGTCAAATGAAGGTCAGCTTCGTTTTATTCAAATGGAAGCATGTGATTTTGATAGCGGAAATCAATAGAGCATAAAAAATTACGTCTAGATATGTTCTTAGTCATGTCGACTTTTGACCTCTAGAGGTCATTTCAAGGTCATTGAACCTTACACTTCATAAGTTACAGGCCGGATAAATTTGGAAATATCAGTTGTCGGAAGAAACTTCTTCGACAAAAGTTGCAGGGAACAAAAAAAAAGGTATTCAAAGATGTAGGGGTACTCTCTCCCCTATTTCCTCTTTTTCCCCTTTTTATGTTGATCTCTTCTTTTTTCCTCTTAAATCTATAATCTTCCTCTATTTCCCCTATAATAGGAAATTCTTAAACTTACAAAAAACCAGACAACCTTTTCAATGGCGAATATATGATATCAGGTATTAATTGAGTCCTTTTTGAACATAAGATAGAGTAGAAAAGTGCAGCCATCTCCCGACGCGTATCTTTCCGGAGGCCAGAATTTCAAGACCGAGAATGTTCCGAAATTTTGACAAGATATGTGTCTGAAGATGGCGCGCTAATAATAAACAAAAAAATTAAAGAAATTGCAATTACTACAAAAAAGAAAGAAGTGTGCAATTACTTTTGCAAAACGCAATACAAAAACGTGTCTCTATATGGAGAAAATATTGTAGTAAAAATTAACACAAAATTGGGTAATGCTGGATTATATCGGAATAATGATTGAAATTATGATATATAATATGTTGTAATTTTTAGTGATGTATATGATGTATACACATCACTGAAGATTACAACATATATTATACGAGGGTAGTTTGATAAGTCAATGACTTTTTTAATAAAAGATATTTTTGTCGGCAAATAAGCGTTTTATTTCTCAACGTAGTCTCCTTTTAGCTCGATACATTTAGTCCACCGTTTTTCCAATTTTTTTATTCCTTCCAAATAATAGGTTTTCTCAAGGCCCTCAAAATAGGCGTTTGTTTCAGTGATGACCTCTTCATTCGACCCAAATCTCTTACCGCCCAGCCATTTCTTAAGGTTTGGAAACAGGAAATAGTCGCAGGGGGCTAAATCTGGTGAATATGCTGCATGGGGTAGCAGTTCGTAGCCCAATTTATGGATTTTTGCCATGGTGACTACACACGTGTGCACACCCGTGCATTGTCCTGATGGAACAGCACTTTTTTTTCGCCAAATGCGGTCGTTTTTGCTTCAAATCAATATCGAATCTGTCCAAAAGCTCTGAATAATATTCGCCGGTGATCGTTTTACCTTTTTCAAGGTAATCGATGTGAATGATATTGCGTGCATCCCAAAAAACTGTGGCCATGACCTTGTTGGCCGACAGACCCACCTTGGCCTTCTTTGGTGCACGTTCACCCGAAGAAACCCACTGTCTTGATTGTTCCTTGGTCTCTGGTGTGGTGTGATGGATCCATGTTTCGTCTACGGTAACGAAACGGCGCAAAAACTCGTTCGGATTGCGGCTGAACATCGCCAAACACTCCTTTGAAATGGTCACACGGTTCCGCTTATGGTCGAGTGTGAGCAATCGCGGCACCCATCGCGCGGATAGCTTTTTCATGTCCAAATATTCATGTAAAATGTGATGTACCCGCTCAGTTGAGATGCCTACAGCCTCAGCCACTTCACGCACTTTCATTCTCCGATCGTCCAATATCATTCCATGGATTTTATCGACGATTTCTGGCGTGACGACCTCTTTTGGGCGACCTGAACGTTCGGCGTCACTTGTGCTGGTACGACCATAACGGAACTCAGTAAACCACTTCTTAACCATTGAAATTGATGGTGCAGAGTCCCCATAGTATTTATCAAGCTTTGCCTTGGTTTCGGTGATGGTTTTTTTACGCAAAAAATAATGCTTAATCAGCACACGAAATTAACTTTTTTCCATTTTCGTTAAAATTCACGAGGTTGTCTGCTTTCAATGGCTGTCAAACACTAACTAAATGGCGCAGCTTGCCCAAACTTGTACAGTAGTCTATTAATAGATGGCAGTTGACGGGAGCAGTGCTTCATTTAAAGTTACTGCGCGGAAAATTCAAAAAGTCACTGACTTATCAAACTGCCCTCGTAATTTCGATAATTCCTGTATAATCCAGTATTATACACTTTTTTAATAATTTTTACTACAATATTTTCTCCGTGCACAGCTTATGTTCGTTTTCCTCTTAAGTGAATTTTTTATATTTTGTTTGGAATATATTTTAAAAATTCATTTTATTATTAGGAGCGCAAAAAAGTTCTGAGCCCTAGATTTCATACTACTGAAACCACAATTTAAATTGCATTAATTTTCCCGCCCTCTTGCGGTTTTAAAGCAGTGACATTTGGTCTTTCGAAACATCGTGCGATTTGGCGTTTGATGCACATAACCTTAAAATTAGCAGTGTTCACGATGGCAATAACAAAAGTGCATATTCGATTTTCCATCCACTTCGCGTTTCATCTGAAAAAAAATGCTGCTCAAGCCACTGAAATGATCTGTGTTGCATATGGAGAGAACGCTGTAAGTTATGCTGCGTGTAAAAGGTGGTATCAAAAATTTCGCCAAGGAAATTTCAGTCTTGAAGATGAACCGCGTGCTGGACGCCCTCAAAAGATTGAAACGGACGAACTGCAAGCATTATTGGATATAAACTCTGCACAAACTGAAAAGGAGCTTGCAGAGCAACTTGGCGTTACGCGACAAGCCATTTCCACACGTTTACATGCAATGGGGAAAGTTCAAAAGGAAGGCAGATGGGTTCTGCATGCACTGTCCGAAGACAACAAAAATCGACGGCGTGACACGGCACTCACTTTGCTTTCAAGGTTCCGGAAAAAGGATTTTCTGCACCAAATCATTACAGGTGATGAAAAGTGGATACTTTATGATAATCCGAAGCGTAAAAAATCATGGGTTGACCCTGGTCAACCTTCGACATCGACGCCAAAGACCAATATCCACATCAAGAAGGTTTTGCTTTGCATATGGTGGGATTGGAAAGGTGTATTGTATTACGAGTTATTACAGCCGGGTGAAACAGTAACGGCAGATCGCTATCAGCAACAATTAAGCAATTTGAGCGATGCGTTTGAAGAAAAGAGGCCATTTACTGTCAAAGGACGTCGTAAAGTGATACTGCTTCATGACAATGCCCGACCACATGTTTCGAAAGTGACTCAGGACCATATCTTTGCGTTAGGCTGGGAACTTCTCTCGCACGCGGCGTATAGCCCAGACATGGCGCCTTCCGATTACTACCTATTCCGGTCTCTGCAGCATTTCTTGGCTGATACACATTTTGTGACACTTGAAGAGATACGAAAATGCATTGATGACTTTATCGCCTCGAAGCCGGTGAGCTTCTACCATCAGGGAATTCGCAAGCTGCCCGAAAGATGGCAAAAGGTCATCGATGCAAACGGGGAATATTTCGTTGATTAATATAGTTTTGTTTGTTTTTAAATAAATTTTGAATTTTGCAAAAAAAGGCTCGGAACTTTTTTGCGCTCCTAATATATCTCATACATAGATACATACATAAGTACCACTCACAACTTATGTACAAACGTTTTTTTGTTATTTTAGATTTCAGAAGTTTTATGTTTCCCAGGTAGCAGGGTGATATAAAATAACATATTAATAACGTCTTGAGGCATCTTAATAATGTCACCTTGTTACTTGGGATATTATATATATATATATATATTGCGTTCTTCAATAAAGATATGACTGTTTTAATAAAAATATTATTTTCAATAAAACTATTGTTCAAATACATCAGTGTTATTAGTCTTTTGATATGAATCTGTTTTTTATCAATTAAAATTTCCCATTTTTTCATAAAATACTTCTCCTTTTTCTCATCATAATTTTCCCCTATTCCTCTATAATAAAAAAAAATAGAGTGTACGATCCCTGAAGATGACCTTGACCTTTGACCTTGAAATGACCTCTATAGATCAAAGGTCAACATGACTAAGGACATATGTGGACAATTTTTTACGTACTTTCGATTTCCGTTATTAAAAACACATACTTTTTGAGAAAACGGGGTTGACCTTCATTTAACCTTGAAAGTTACCTTAAAGTCAAAAGTCAAGGTCACCATTGAATGTCTTTTTTTATTCCCTGCAACTTTTATTAAAGAAGTTTTTTACGATAACCAATATTTTAAGAGTTACCCGGCCGTACTACAACTTTTTAAACACCCTGTATATATAATATATGTATATATATATTTTGATAGCTGATATTTCATATGAACAGGGTTGGGTAGTAACTCGTTACTTGTAACGAAGTTACAGATACAGTTACTTTTTTTTAGTGACTATAACTTAACTTCGTTCCATTTTTCCATCTGTAACTGTAACTTAACTTAGTTACATTTATTTTGTAACTAATAACTAATTTAATAGTTATTTTAATAGTTACTTTATATATTTCAAACCTAAGTTTCCGGTAGTACCACAGATGCTTATAGTATAGACATCTGTGGGTAGCATGATAATGCTACGTGCGAAGCTTGATGTACAACAAGCATTAGTTATTCTAACTGCGTTCGGAAAGTGTGTTATTGCGCCATCTTTATCATTCATTAGATGTAAAACAAGGGTAAAATGACACAATAGCGCTGATAGTCTCCTCTTCGAACGCAATCTGTATTTCTCTCAAAAAATTATATTCCTATTGGACATTTCCGTCGCGCGTCGCCAGTCCTTAGTCGTTAACATAACCTGCGTTTAACGTAAACTGCACTGCGTGGTTCCAGTTACTTAAAAATGGAAGCTATGGATAAGACATCGCAATCATTAGAAAAAGATTTAAAAATGCCATGGTCAGCATATGCGGAAGTATTCGAAGTATTATTCATTATTCAATATATTTATAATAAAGTAATGTTGTAATGTGTTACGTCCTACGGACTCCAAGTATTCTAGTTACTTTTATAAATAGAGCGAATTTATTTTATGTTGCACACATAGTTCAAATGTTATATTCAACGAACATGTTCCGCGACCCTTCGAGCACGATGACGTCACATACCGATTTCTTTTTTATCTCCCCCTAGACCAAAGTCTTCTAGTTGTTTGTCAGGAAAATTCGCTGAGTCACTTCCCAGATTGATCAGTCGATATCTGATTTTGTTAATCCTCAAGAACTCACAGCTTTTCCACGTCCCTTCATAAAGTATGTTACCCAATAACTCTTACTAAACCTAACGAAAAGATTAAATTTCTTATCGTCATAAATGCCCTATCCTTTACAATAATTATCTTAGAGATACTGCAACGTAGCTCTTGATCCCCACCTCTAAAAAACATTCGAAGCACAGTCCTATGACCATATTTGGGCATATGAAAATTAGATTTCTCAACAATTCCCCAAATCCCACTCTCTCAATCGAGGTGACGTTTTGAGAAAAGCCAAAAGGCCAAATGACTTCTCGACCGACCCGCAGCCAGAACAGAAGCTTCTCTTCAGCACCCCTTCAGGGTCTCCTAACAATCTAGCCTACTACTGGCTTAGACAGATCAGTGTTTCTCCAGTTGTTAATTATTCTGTGCAACGATCTCGTACACATTTTTGGACCATTGTGAGCAATTCAGTTGAAACCAGCTTCCTATTCTTGACGTAGAACTTGGGTCATCCGCCCTCACCGACACGCAGCAATTACACTCTTCATTTTCGACAAATAGCATAGAACCAGCAGTAAGTTTATACTTTCTTTTGCCTGAGTGACTCCTTTCTTTCCATTTTTCTTCTTTTCTTCTCTCTCTTTTCTTTTCCTTTCCTTTTTCTTCCTTTTTTCTATCCCCCTTGGCATTCCTCCTTAATTGTGAAATCCGGTATCAATGGCCCAATCTTTTCGATCACAGTCGGACATAACGAACACGGAATTTTGTTCAAACCGCGATTGTTTATACATATATATACGTACACATTATAAAATCTTACAAATTTTATTTCATTGTGAATTTCCGCTTAATCACCAATAAAACAAATTATTTGTAATTATAAGCCAATCACGTTTTCCAACTAATTATTCTCAACAAAAAATTCTCTCTTCCCTCAACTGTCGCTCATGGTCCTATCCCAGGTAAAAGAATTCAGTTCCTTGACCTAAATAAAGAACCACCGACGTACGTCCGCGCTAGATAAAGGGATCATTCCGATCCTTGATCTGCACCGCAGACTTGCGAGTACGTCGGAGCTTATGAAAGCAAGCGTCAAGTTGCGTTCCTCCTCCAGAACGTAACAAATGTATAACATTTTATATTCATAATAAAGTATAATTAACTAAGATATAATTTAAATTAATTTGAAATTTACACAATTACGAAATTTATAATATTAGCACATTTATTATAGAAAAGTAACTGAAAAGTAACGACTCGTTACTTTTTAAATAACTGTAACTGTAACATGTTACTTTTGAAAGTCAGTAATTTGTAACTGTAACTAGTTACTTTTTCAGTAAAGAAAACTGTAACTGTAACTAGTTACTTTTACGAAGTAACTTTCCCAACCCTGCATATGAATATATATAAATTTATAGGAAAAGATATGCGTGTACGAAAAAGATGTCATAAACAAACGCATGTGACAGAAATGGTGTTTGAAATTTCATGCAGAAAAAATAAATATTCAAGATACTCCTCGCTTTAGTAGGCCGATATAACTACAGATGTCCAGCACATAACCACTTTAATTGATTCTAATTGATACATACAACTCGGAACATTACAGTGAAGTTAAACATTAGTCAATCAACCGTTTCGAGATATTTACATCAAATTAGAGTAACCTCCGGCGGAGGCTGAAACCGCTAAGAGGCACGTTCCCCAGGTGGTGGATGGGAGAACGCTCGTCAGGTGCTCTTGGGCACGTTGACGGACAGGAGGGAAATAAAATACCTCCCGTGGACCAACAGTCACTAAACTCGAGCAATGGGTAAAACGTACTTAAAACTACTCCAGGTGGCAAACCAATTGCACTGGGAAATCTCCTTGGAGGCAGGCCCCACAGATTCTGGGGGGCCAGCTATTACCTGGAATAAACTTTCAAGATCAGAGTCTTAGAGAGATAGAAGGAGGAGAGGACCTCCGATTGAAGCTAAGCGCAATGCATAAACTCTGCCTAGATATGAGCAGGGAGATCGCAACACTCAAAGCAGAAAACGAAGAGCTCAAAAAAACAAGTTCTTCAAAAAAGAAGTTACATAAGGACAGCAACAATAATAGCCATCGTGAATATTTCACCGACGAAGAAGAGTTGACCAGAGAAACAGAGTGGATCCTCAAAAGTAAAAAGTATAAGAGAGGAAACCACAAAAAAAGAAAAGTAAAGTCTTCACCGGACCTCGACTAATCAAAGAATAGCATATAATATTAAAAAGAAAAATGAAAGAGAGAAATCACAAAATAAGGCCCATCAACCTCCACTTATAAATGTAACCGGAATTTCGAATTTTAACATCTTACATCAGTTGCTGAAATCAACCATACAAAAAGAATATAAGATAACCACTCTAAATAACAATGTATGGAAAATCAACGTTCCTAATCCTGATTCGTACAGAACATTTGCCCAGAAATTAAGCGTTGAAAAAATTTAATGATATATGTATGAAAATAAAAATGGAAGACCAGTAAAAGTAGTTGCCAGAAGACTATATGCTACATACGCAACGAAATAACGGAAGAACTGCGAGAAAGAGGTTTTAAAATACTAGACGCAACTAACATCATCAAGAAAGAAGAACAAAGAGGTCAATAGGATAAGCAAACGTTTATTAAGCGCGGGCTTCCCTTGTTCATTTTAACGTTTGACAACAAAAAAAGCATTGAAAAAATTTATGAAATCAAGATGATACTAAATACAGTAATAAGAATTGAGCCATTAAGAAAAAATACCAAACTGATATCTCAATGTAAGAGGTGTCAAAGGTACAACTACACTCATACATACTGTCAGAAGGATCCTCGATGCGTTAAATGTGCAGGGAAGCATCTTATCCAAAACTGCAGTAAAAGCAGACAAACTACGTCGAAATGTATCAACTGTAAGGGAGCTCATCCAGCCAACTATAGAGGTTGCGAAGTGGCAAAAGAATTACAGAAAAAACGCAACATGACCAGCAACCGGATTCGATAACAAAAAACTAACATTAAACAAAACAAAGAAAAGAGAGTAGATCGCAAAAAACCAAACCCAACCAACAGCGATAAGCTAAATACTTATGCACAAGTGTTAAAATGCAACTATGAAAAAGTAACAAAAATGAAGAAAATCACTCAAGTAGTGAAACTCTCGCGCTCATCCTTGGAAAACTTGACGAGCAAAGTGCTACGAATCAAATGTTATTGGACAGATTAAGTAAACTGGAAAATAACATGAAAAAAAAGTCCCAAAGCAAAGAAAAAATAAATTATTATCTCAGAATTGCAACCTGAAACACTAATGGGCTTCTTGACAAAATTCAGGAGCGAGAAATATTCCTGAGAAACGAAAAGATCGACATTTGCTTGTTATCTGAAACTCACTTAACGAAGCAATCCTTTGTAAGAATAAGAGGATATATAGCACATCACGCCATCCATCCTTCCAATAAAGCTAGAGGTAGTTCCTCCATGAAAATAAAAGATACGGTCAAACACAATGTAGATATCACAATTAAATCTGATAACATGCAAGTCGTGGCAATCCACGTATGCACGAAGACAAGAGAATTTAACATTGCAACAATCTACTGTCCTCCCAGATTCAAAATTCTAAGGCGGGAATTCATTGAGTTATTCAACTTGCTCGGCAAAATATTTATAATCGGAGGTGACTTTAACGCTAAGCACACGTACTGGGGGTCAAGACTGACTTCTACAAAAAGCAAAATACTCCTCGAGGCAAGTAAGGAGGAGAAATGTGATTTTCTCTCAACAGGAAAACCGACCTATTGGTCATCAAACCTGAAGAAAATCCCTGATCTTCTTGATTTTTTCATAGTTAAGGGTTTGTCCAACAACTATGTGAGGATAGAGGAAAGCAGTGATCTGTCTTCCGATCACACCTCTGTAATCATGACGATTAGCGAAACGCTACTGCTAAAGGTAATTTCGCCTAAATTAATTAATAAGAAAACTGACTGGAACAGTTTCAGAGCAGACCTCGAAATCAACATCAACATAAAAGTTTCACTTAAATCACCAGAACAGTTTGAAATGGAAGTAGAGTCATTTATTTCTGATGTACAACAAGCAGCATGGAGCAACACCCCTGCTATAAATACAACTAACAAGGGACATGTCACAACTGTCCGGAACCGATTTGATTCTCCTTCAAATATGTTGTTAAATATACAAATCTAAAAGACACGTATTTTTTTATATGTGCGAATATTGAGTTTTAAAGGGTGAAACACCCCTTTAAAGAAAAACGGTATTTTTCTTTAGAATCGAATATCTGCTAAACTATAAGCGATAGAAAAACACATAATAAAAATTTAATCGCTTGAAGAATACTTTAAAGTTATATGAACAAAAATGTTTTAGTTTTATTCTTTTTTAAGAACCCCCACCACATAATTTTTTTTTGCAAAATAAAAAAGATTTTTTTTACCTAATTTAAAGCTTATTTTTTTCCAAATTCAACCATATATGATAAAGTTATATTACGAGATATCATTCTCGAAAATTAATTATAAACGCTTCCACATATACGCTTATCCGTACTATGTGTGTAAGTCATTATCGTCGAAACAATAAGATATATGAAAAATGTTTATGTAAAATTTTTATCTATGTTTTCTATGTATTTATAACTGCATATTATGTATATTTAGAATTGTAAAAAAATTTTTAAATAATTTTAAAAAGTTTAAATAATATATAATAAAAATTTTTTTAATATATCCCCAGTTCTCTTATTATTTCTTTAACATTTAATTTCTTCTATAAAAATTAAAAACAAATTTATTCTAAAATTACCTACTTATAATAAAATTATTTTACAATTGAATCTTGAAAATATACATGTCGCAATAGTTGGCATAAACAATTTATATTTTACGTTAAAAAATTAAGACAAGATTATGTGTACGTGTTCCAGATAAGTTCTAATTAAATTATTTTACAATTAAATCTTTGCGAAAAAATATATATCGCAATATTTGGCGTAAACAATTTATATCTTACTTTAAAAGATAAGATTATGTGTATGTGTTCTAGACAAGTTGATAATATATATTGTTTCATGTAGCAGCATAATTCTCACAGTCAGTGTAGTCTTCTCATTGTAATCATATGTGTAAACTGTTTTTGTATTGCAATAGAAAGCAAAATTTAACATCTTTGGAAATGATTATCAATCCGTTTAACGTTGTTAGACTTTTATTAGTGTCAATAAATTCAATATATCTAACAGAAACGCCAGAAACTGAAGCAAAAAAGGAATTAAAGGAAAACATACAAAAATTAATTATTGTTGGATGGTGTTTTTCATTATAATGGGTTGAAAGTAACGGAAGAAATATATTTCGATTATGAAGAACCTTATAAATTACATAGTTCTGAAATAATTGAAGATGACGAAGAAGCATGGAATGAAGATAATTTAAATTCTCATCCTCATTGTTCAAATGATGATACAAATTTTGACAGTTTTTATAAAAGACGAGCTGTTGAGTTTTGGCGACATCGAGATATTGATAAAAACAGTAATGACAAAAAAAGGAATCGTCCTTTCAAAGTAGTGCAAAGTAAATTTAGAAGAGTTTCATCTGAACGTCAGTTAAGGCGATGGGAAGAACAAATAAATTCAGGTGGAAGTCGTATAGAAAAATTATCTTACATCTCCATATTTACACACGATAAATTTACTGTAGCTGTTGAATTAGGATTCATGGTTCATGATATTGATCTAAAAAGATGGGCTTTACAAGCTCAAGAAGAAATAGGAAATTTAAATCCTATATTTAAAGCATCTCACAGTTGGATAGCAAGATTCAAAAAGTCTCACCGAATTGTTTCAAGAAAAGTTACGAAGTTTATCACTAGAAGAACATTAGAAGATTCTGTTGATTTGCAAAAATCAGCTGATGATTTTTTGGAAACAGTAAAACCTCTTATTGAACAATTTGGATCTGAAAATATTTACAATTCAGATCAAAGTGGTTTCCAATTGGAAATTCATTCTGGAAGATCATTGTCTAACCAGGAAGAAAAGAAAGTAGAACGTGTCGTGCAAGCTATATCATCAATAACCCATTCATATACGATACAACCAATAACATCCTGTAATGGCAATTTGTTGTCACCTTTATTTATTGTATTAAAAGAAGCTAGTGGTAAGTTTGGACCAAGAGTAGAAGAAAATTTATTTAAACCAGAAAATGCCATTGTAAAAGCATCGAAATCTGATAAACTGGCATCAGGTATTTTCTTTTCTAACTATTTTCTTTAACAAACTTATTTCATTTTATAATTTAATAAGAGTTATAAAAACTATTATATCATTTATATTTTTTACAGATCATTTTAAAATGTAGTTAGAAGAAGCTTATTTTGCAAACATCGGTCCTAATAGCGTTCTTCTTATCGATTCATGGATTGGACATTGCCCCAATACTATTTCGGATTTAACCCCTCCAGGAACACATATTATTACTATAATAATACCGAAAGGAACTACAGAGAAAATACAACTATTAGATGTTTATGGATTCAGAATTTGGAAAAATATTGCTGAAAGATTTTCAGATACGGTTTTATTGTTGGAAAGTAATATAAATTTACATGATATAATATAATAAATAATATAATAAAATTGCAATCTTTGATACATAATCAATTATCATCCCCACGATATCAAAACTTATTTAAATATTCGTGATTTAAAAATGGTTATACGAATGAAAGACCAGAAGAATTTGAAAATCCAGTAAAATTTAGTTTTGACGAAACATCAATAAAATGTAATATTCAAGGTTGTAATAATATAGCTGTAGTAAGATATTCTTGGTGCAAGAAATCATTATGCTTAAAACATTTTTTTGTCGAATATCATTATTGTAATGTGTATAATGAGTAAATAATATAAAATGTAAATAATGTAAATAATCATTGTGTAAATAACAAATAAACAAAATGTAAGATGTAAGAACAAAAATAATTGTAAGAGAAAAAATTATTATAAAACGTTATTCAAAAATATAAAGATTTGTAAAGATGAATAATAGATTTGATTATATAACGAAAAGACAGTGTGTGCTGACTGTGAGTATTAGATTGCTACATGAAAAAATTTATACTGTTAACATATCTGGAACACATACACATAATCTTATCTTAATTTTTTAACGTAAGATATAAATTGTTTATGCCAACTATTGCGACATGTATATTTTCAAGATTCAATTGTAAAATAATTTTATTATAAGTAGGTAATTTTAGAATAAATTTGTTTTTAATTTTTATAGAAGAAATTAAATGTTAAAGAAATAATAAGAGAACTGGGGATATATTTAAAAAATTTTTATTAATTTAAATTTTTTTAAACTATTTCAAAATTTTTTTACAATTCTAAATATACATAATATGCAGTTATAAATACATAGAAAACATAGATAAAAATTTTACATAAACATTTTTCATATATCTTATTGTTTCGACGATAATGACTTATACACATAGTACGGATAAGCGTATATATGGAAGCGTTTAATTATAATTAATTTTCGAGAATGATATCTCGTAACATAACTTTATCATATATAGTTAAATTTGGAAAAAAATAAGCTTTAAATTAGGTAAAAAAATTTTTTTTGTTTTGCGAAAAGATTAAGTGGTGGGGGTTCTTAAAAAAAATAAAAATAAAAAATTTTTGTTCATATAACTTTAAAGTATTCTTCAAGCAATTAAATTTTCATTACATGTTTTTTTTCTATCACTTATAGGTTAGCAGATATTCGATTCTAAAGAAAAATACCGTTTTTCTTTAAAGGGGTGTTTCACCCTTTAAAACTCAATATTCGCACATATAAAAAAATACGTGTCTTTTAGATTTGTGTATTTAATAACATATTTGAAGGAGAATCAAATCGGTTCCGGACACTTGTGACATGTCTCTTGTAAGAATAACATAAACAACATCACCTATTCAACCGAAATACGACAGATAGTTAACGAGAAAAGAAAGATACGGAAAAAATGGCAACAGAGTAGAGTACCTCAACACAAAACGAAATTAAATCGACTGAGTAACAATCTCAAAGTAAGAATTAAGGAAATTAAAATTAAAGCATTAAATTCATACTTACAGTAGTTGACTGCCGATAAAAATGCAGATTATTCACTTTGGAAAACCTTGAAAGGACTTGATGAAAGGACTTAAAAGGCCAAAGACCCAAAATATATCTATTAGAAAGGACAACAACGAATGGGCAAGAAGTGACAAGGAAAAGGCTGAAATTTTTGTGGACCAAGTGGAAAAATGTTCCAACCACTGCCACGGCAAACTTCTGAAGAGAACATCAAGTTAAACGTTAATTCTACAAGCGAAATAATTAAGCAAGTATCGCTTAACGAACTTATACAAGAGATCAACAAAAATTTGAGTACCAAAAAAGCACCGGGATCCTTATATCAAGACAAGTGCTTAAAGAACTACCCGTCAAAGCGACCATCAAGCTACTCTATCTCATAAACTCAACTTTGAGACTGACAATTGTGAGATATATTCCTAGACAATGGAATGTAGCAGAAGTTATAATGATCCCTAAACCGGGAAAAGAGCTGTATGACAAAGACTCATATCGATCGATATTTCTGTTACCAATTATATCTAAAATATTCGAGAAACTCTTACTCAAAAGCCTAAATATTGTAGTATTATATATTATATATAGTAGATATTATAGTATAGGAACCTAATCCTTACGCATCAATTTGGATTTAGAAATAATCACTCAACGATAGATCAGATGCACAGGATAACGAGAATAATTGAAAAGGCTTTGAAAGAAAGGAAAATGTGTTCAAGCATTTTTCTTGACGTCTCGAAGGCCTTTGACAAGGTGTGGTACGAGGACCTGATATACTATAAATTACGGAAAACTACTGGAGCAATTCTGTCAGATCCTAAAATCGTATTTAACAGATAGAATATTTCGAGTTAAACACGGAAACGAATATTCGGAATTCAAAAAAATCTGGACAAGAGTACCGCAGGGCAATGTGCTGGGTCCCTTACTGCACTTGCTGTATACGAGCGATATACCACAAATGGAAGGAACTACGATCGTTTGCGGACGATACAGCCATTTTAGCAACTGGAAGTACGGTCGAAACAGCAACATCAAAACTGCAGACTGCTGTTGATAATGTTAGCTCTTGGACAAAAAAATTGGCACATAAAACTTAACAAATCAAATCAATTCATGTTAATTTCACCAACAAGAAAATAAAAAACTTGCCTATTGTCATAAATCATGAGAAAGTCCCATGTAAAAACAAGGCTAAATTCTTGGGAATGACGCTGGATACTAAGTTAAACTGGAAGAGCCACGTCAAGAAAAAGAGAAAGGAACTCAAAATCAAATATAGGAAGATGTATTGGCTTCTCGGAAGACAAAGCGAGTTGAGTACCTACAACAAGCTTTTATTATATAAACAAATACTCGTACCAGTATGGACCTACGGGCTGCAGCTCTGGGGCTGTATAAAGAGAACGAACATTAAATCTATACAAGCTTTCAAAACAAAGTGCTGCGTAATATTGTTAAAGCGCAGTGGTACATACGCAATGAAAACATCCACAAAGATCTTAGAATGGATAATGTCCTAGAGGTAATAAAGACTGTAGCGATAAAGCATGACCAGAGGCTACATAACCATGTCAATATCTCCGTGCTTCAAATGTTAGTCAACAACAACGAAGTATGGAAGCTCAAAAGAACAAAACCTTTGGATTTGACGCTAACTAATTTAACGCGTGACCGAAGCGCATAGTAGTCTGAGTCGGAGTCTCAATGGAGCAACTCTATAAAACACAGTAACTATTTTTAAATGTAAACTACTAAATAAGTTTTATTTATTTAGTTGTAGTATATTGAATGTCCTTCGGACATTAATGGAAAAAAGAAATTGGAGTAAAAAAGTCCGATGTTGAGCGTAACACTATTTAACATTTAATGAATCGTATATCAATTTGCGATTTACTCTACAAACACATGTGCCGAATGAAACTGAACCATTTTTTAAACAAATGGTAACAATAAACAAGAAGTAAAGGTTTTACAATAACGTTAAACGAAAACAATTATGGAATAAGCGAGATGATTAACTTCCATTATTTGCTTTCAAGTTCGATTTACATACAAAAGAAGCTATGCTTTTCATTTAGTGGGACTGGAAGAGAATTATAAACTGGAATTATAACCCAGCCAGCAAACTATTAATTCGAATAAGTACTAGACATGCTAAAGGCAGAAATTACCAGAAAGCGTTTTGAATTAGTCAATCGGAAAAGTATTGTCTTCCACTACGATAATGCAAAACTGTGTTATTGCATACTCAACAAAAATTGTTAGAGTTTGGCTTTAGAATATTTTGTTTCACCCATCATATTCATCCGACATTATCTTCTCCGATTATTATCTGTTTTGCTCATTACGGAACTCCGTTGAAAGTATAAACTTTGCTTCTTTAGAAAAGATAAAAAATCATTTACAACGCTTTTTTGTCAGAAAAACATAAAAGTTTCACGAAAAGGAAATTACATAAAGATAGTAAAAGATTGGCGGACAAAATGGTGCATATACTATTGATTAAAATTGTTTTTAATAAAAATTAAGTGTAAAAATAAAATGTTTTAATAAAAATAAAACACATTTCAATCTTATTTAAAAATCTGCATAAACTTATGGATCGATCCAATAAAATAACAGATTTTAGAAATCAGTAAGAGTCTCTATGCGAGATTTAAGTACAATATGTATAGCGAAATTTATAAAGAAATATTTTAATAATAAATCGTTCAAGCGTGAACTTTGTCTTAGGACATTATTAATCATTTCGGAATTTGTTATGTTAGTATATGATAGATTTATCAACTTAGTGAAGATGTATGATAGATTCAAATATTTTCTACAAACTAGTCATAAACCTAATTGTATTTAACGAATATGATGCAGATAAAAAATATAATAACAAATACAATAGCAAATATATAATGATAAAATTATAATAATAAGTATAATAACAAATATAAAAAATATAATAACAAAGCAGAATAGCACACAATATCTTTGGAATGTCAATAGCGAAAAATAACTCATTCCTAATATAACTAATATAAAATTTTTAAATAATATATCTGAAAATTTTAATTTTGAAATTTGAGTGATCCAAAATTATCTAAATGATATCTAAAATTTTTAAATGATATATCTAAAAAATTACATGTAGCTATCACATAATTGTAAAATAAAAATTACTCAGAATTCTAACTTTTATAACATATTAAAATAAAATAAAAATCCGAAATATATGTAATTTTCTACATATATTTTTACTTCTAATTTAAAATATTATATAAGTATATTTGTAATTTAAAACAGTTATTAAAGCAGTCTAAAATATATAAAACGAACATTAGTCAAAAAAAATGTGTAAAAGAATAACACACTTGGATTTGTAAATACATACTAAAATTGAATTTCATTTTGGCATCGTGTTCTGAAAGGGCGAGTTCAATTTTATTCAATGTTTAAAATAATGCAAACGAAGCCGACAAATATTCGATGTGTTTGATCGTTATACACATAGAGATACATAGAGACAATTTAAGTTTACGCATGTACTTAGGAGCTCATATTCTCATCTTAGATTTAGAGCTGTGTGTGACAACATAATTTTCAGCTTATGATAATATTGAATGCGCTCACTCAGTAATGAGCAAATACAGTGTGAAAATGGAAGATCGGCTTTAGCGCTCTTCAATAAGGGAGAATGCAGTTATTTATTTCTACATTCTTCCATTTTTTTAAGTGATCTAGTGTAGTATGCGAGATAACATCGATAAACCGTAGCTACGATATTTTGTACGAACGCGCAATTTCGGTGTCTCTTGGAATTTTATAATATCTACGTCGAGCTCTCTTTTCTTACAGTTATTACATACCAGATCTTCCTCGCTGATCGACCTGATGCCGTCTCTGGAAATTCCTATCGGACTGTCGCAGACTAGATGCATGGCTGCACCGTATTATTTATAGCGCGGCGATCCTTTCTTTGTTTGCAAAAAAAGAAAGAAACGTTACGTCTCCTCAGGTTTCGACGAAAATAGAGCTTGGAATTTGTACAATGCCAATGTTTCAGGAGTCACCGTGATTTACGAACGATCATTGACGAACACTGTCCTACTTTGTACACTTTCTCGTCTGGAGGCGTAAATATTTCTCAGCAATCTGCCCCTATCCGCTCAGACTACTGCCAATCGTTGCGCGCATTCGATTGCGCGCGATAATCATTGAAGGAAATAATAATTCGAAGAAGCATAAAATGCGCGAATGAGCACGAGATTGCATCCGACCTCTCATTAAAAAATAAACGTTTCGTCCGATAGGTTCGCTACTTTAAATATTACTTTCATGTTACGAGTTTATCCAGTGCAAATGATTAATTGTCCAACGTTCTCTAATATATTCGACTGTTGCGTTAAGTGCAGCTTGATCACAGGAAAATGTATAATCGAAGGACTGACTTACGTAATAACTTACGTAATAATTTATTTGTAACAAGTTAATAACTTGGCATTTAATCATAAATACACTCTGTAGAAAATCTCTTCTCCTCTTTAAATCTACATATCGCTTATAGGTGATACGAACAGATTCATAATTGATCACTTCACGTTAAATATGCAGTGAGAATATTGCACTATATCTGGCGAAAGAATTGTGATGACATTGCTACGAATCCAAGGTATTTTTAGCCTCCGAACTAACGATCGCTTATTCAGAATGGTTTTATTTGTAACGCGGTTTCACGCTATATTCAACAGTCAATATGATCTTTTATCACGCTTACAGAGCGGCGCCACCTCACTCCGTCAACAGTGCGATTTATTTATGCCCGCTTATTTACCATTTTTATCAGTTGTGATAAACTTCGTGGCGCCTCCGACATGAACGTATGACTTACCGTTACGCATTCTTCAGAATGACGAAGGAATAAGGTCAAGGGAAACCCTTATCTAGAGATCTGTTGTGCGAGATGTCATATCGAAAAGATAGTTTATCATCTCTGCCTATCAATTTAGAGATGATGTGACATTTTCAGATTGATATAAAACATGAAATTTATACAGTAAATTTTTATGATAAATATTTTTACAATAAATATACTTTTTATATCGGATATCTCAAAAACGTCGATATGCTCTTCACAACGTAAAGTGAAGAATCTTTAACCCATTTAATATAATTATTTTTTCGATAAAAATATCTCGAAATTATAGCATTCCAACGATTAATGTCTGCGAATGAGCGTGGAATTGAGTTCAAAATTAAGAGAAGCTCAACTGAAGCTCAATACGATCGCATACTTATTCTCAATCGTTACCAAAGAACATAGAAACTGTTGCTTTATAATAAAAGAGTCGATACGTGACCGATTCTATAGATTTCGCGTGGCCTCTCGAGTTGTGCAAATAATAGTAATGCCTGGATATCAGTAATACGTGCCTGAATATAAAACCCGATATATGTTCCACCTAAAACCTCGACGTTGCTCCAATTTCATTTCTCTCTTCGAAGCTTCTCTACAATCGAATTCATCCGAATGTTATGGAATGATCCGCGAGTTGAAACGAGAACGCGTTTCAAAACATTTTCGTTGTCAATAGAAAATTGAATTACTTTTTTTAAAGTAATTTTTTTAAAGCAATTATAAATTCTAAAAACTGTTATAGTTTTAAATTATTAAAAAAAATAATGAAAGAAAATATAATGTTCTTGTGTTAATCGAAAAGTTTAATTTAGTATTTTCACATTAGATAGAGTATCATATATAAGGCATATACTCAGGATATGTTCTTAACCCATTAACGCCCAAAAGTTCTAAAATATTAGCCTTACTTTGCAACTGTATTTCATGTAGAGAAACATATTATACAGGGTGGTTGATTATAAGTTGCCAACCCGAAATGTGAAGGTAGATTGGGTTAAGATAAACATAAAAGTCCCATACCGTTTTGCGAGATTCGCAATAATTATCGAGTTATTAATGACAGAAATCTGAAGAATAGGAGCGCGTCGACATAGATGATTGGAGAAGCGTTGCAGCTACTCAGGCCACAGCGCGGCCCACTCGACCCAGCAACTGTTGGCGGCGTGCGGCGAGACGTAGGTCCGGTGAAAAAAAACAACGAATAGCAGCGCATTGTCTTTCCCCTCGCCGCGCACCGGTAACAGTTTCTGGATCAACTGGGCCGCGCTGCGGCCTAAGCAGCTGCAACGCTTCTCCAATTATCTATGTCGGCGCGCTCCCATTCCTCAGATTCCTGTCATTAATAACTTGATAATTATTACGAATCTCGCAAAACGGTATGGGACTTTTATGTTTGTCTTAACCCAATCTACCTTCACATTTCGGGTTGGCAACTTATAATCAACCACCCTGTATAAAGTAGCTAAATTTAAGAAGCCCCATACAATCGCGAAATGTCTGATCAATCCATGCATACTTGAAATGGCCACAATTATTCTCAGCGCAGAAGCAAAAAAGATTTGACCAAGTACCTCTTTCAAATAATATCATTAAAAAACGAATCTGTGAGTTGAGTATTTTAGATCAAATCATTTCAAATATCAAAGATAGTCCTATAAAGATATCCCTTCAATTGGATAAATCTACTAATATTCAGTTATAGTCAACTTATCACCTTAGTTCGATACGTCAAAGATAATAAAATTAAGATTTTCTGTTTTGTTAAAAGTTGATAATAAGTACGACAGCAAAAGATATAATACAACTAGTGAAAGATTTCTTTACTAGATATGATTTAGATATCAGTATTATTGGTTCTATTGCACTGATGGAATACCTGTTCGGAATACTCGGAAATAAATTTGAATTTTCTGCATTATACAGGGTGTCCGGAATGTGATCATTAATAGTTTGTGTACTGGTAGATTGGGTGTAGCCGAGAAGAAAAATCATGTACCATAATGTCAAATTGGCAATAGTTATCGAGTTATTAATTGAAACATGTGAGCCAATGAGCGCGTAGAGAGCGCTGGGCGGCCGCCTCTTGTCGCTTGCGCTCGCTCGCTCGTTGTTCGCGCTCGCTCGCTCCTCGTCGCGCGCGCACGCCTTTTGTCGCTTACGGTTGCCTCTCGCCGCGCGAGGTAAGTCATTTTCTTATTCACAGAGCCTGTCCTGTCACCTTCTCGTGCGCTCATTCGTTTACACATTTCAATTAATTACGGAATAAATATTGAAAAATTTGTAAAATAGCACAGGACTCTTTTAATTGTTTTAACGAGTTCTACCAGTACACAAAATATTAATGATCACATTCCGGACATCCTGTATACAGGGTGGGGGTTATAAGTTTACAACCCGAAGTGTGAAGATAGATTGAGTTAAGACAAACATAAAAGTCTCATACCGTTTTGCGAGATTCGCAATAATTATGGAGTTATTAATGACAGAAATCTGAGGAGTGGGAGCGCGCCGGCATAGATGATTGAAAAAGCGTTGCAGCTGCTTAGGCCGCAGCGGCGCCCAGTTGATCCAGAAACTGTTGCCGGTGCGCGGCGAGGGGAAAGACAATGCGCTACTATTCGTTGTTTTATCTCGCCGGACCTACGTCTCGCCGCACGCCGTCAACAGTTGCTGGGTCGAGTGGGCCGCACTGTGGCTTGAGTAGCTGCAATGTTTCTTCAATCATCTATGTCGGCGCGCTCCCACTCCTCAGATTTCTGTCATTAATAACTCGATAATTATTGCGAATCTTGCAAAACGATATGGGACTTTTATGTTTGTCTTAACCCAATCTACCTTCACACTTCGGGTTGTAAACTTATAATTCTCCACTCTGTATACTGAAAAAAGAGATTCCAGATATGCAGGTTACTCACTGTTTTCTTTACAAATATGCTTTAGCTTTCAAAACGTTGCCTATAAATTTAGAAAAAGTACTTGATATTTTTATGAAAGTCATTAACTGGATTAGAGTACTTTAAATTATCGTATTTTCAAAACATTTTGTGAGGATTTAGGAAGTGAACATTCTATTTTGCTTTTCCACACCGAAGTCTGTTGACTTTCAAGAGCAATCTTTAACACGCTTTTTTTAACTACGAGAAGAAATTAAAGTTTTTCTAGATATGCATGGATGTAATTTATTTGATCAATTAGAGTCACAAGAATTTACACAAATGCTGGCTTACCTCGCTGATGCTTTTATACGTATGAATGAATAGAGTATTTATCCCCAAGGAAAAGGAAGAAATGTATTACAAGCACATGAGAAATTAAATGCTTTCAAAAAAAAGTTATATCTTTGGCGTCGGAGAATTGAGAAAGGCAATTTTTCAAATTTTCAATTGATGAAATTATTGATAAAGTTAAAATTATAATTCCTATTGTTCATAAAGAGATTATGAATCATTTAGAAATGCTATCAAAATCTTTCGATGGATATTTCGTTTCTGGAGAGTTAAAAATCTCAGAAAAATGGATAATTAATCCATTTTCGTACAATTTAGAAAAAATGCCAGATAATGACGATCTGAAAGAAAAACTAATTGATTTGCGAACAAATCATAATCTTTAATTGCATTTCGAAGATAAAACTATAGAAGAATTCTGGTGTTTATCTTTAAATTTGTACTAAAAGTTAGCAAAAAAGCACTGACTGTCCTAACTCCATTTATCACAACTTACTTGTATAAATCTGGATTTAATTTCCTTTTATCAATAAAAACAAAGCATACAAATTGCTTGAATCCACAAGCTGATCTGCGGATTGCAATTCACGCTTCACGCTTTGATAAACTAATTCAACAAAAACAAGAATAAAAAAGTCATTAAATATTATATTTATGTTATAAATATTGCATATTATTTACAATATATCACTGAATTCTTTATGGTATAATAAAAAATTGCATATCTTTTTTGATTTTTAATTTTTTATCTTAAAACCCTAACCCAATTGCCTAACAATTAATTTTTACCATAAAACGTACGAATAATTTTTTTTGTAAAGGGTGCAAAGGGGCACTAATAAATTTTTAGGGGTGCATAATGAGAAGAAATATGAAAAAGGTTGGGAAATCCTCTAGAGAATATACACTTTCATAACTTTAAAGTATGAAAATTTGTTGATGAAAATTGGATCAACTCCAAAGAAGAATCTTTTTATCGTCGCGGAATACATCTCTTGCTAGAAAAATGAAAAAAAATTATCAGAAAAATTGAGAAAAAACGAACAAAAATATTTTGATTAAGATATTCGTTCATTATCTTGTTTAAGGCAGGATACCATCTTTGACTGCGATTTTGGAAGCGTTCTTCATGAATTTTTTTTTGCATACAAAGAGTGCGCAGAAACAAAATCGGTTTTAGTCATTCATTAATGTAACTTTAATCTGTAATTACACATTTTTTGAAACTGAAAAAGTCAAAAATAATCTCTTGTAGGTGGCGCCAAAATACATTCCTTTGGAGGAACACCGTTAGACGGCGTGTCAAATTCCGCTCTGTACGTGGCTCCTAGAAAAAAAACCAAAGAATGTTCCTATTAACAACAATATTTTTTAATGCTGTACGTAGGGATTTTACGAAATTTCGATTTTTAAGAAAATGGCGGTCATTTTAACAAAAAGGTCAATTTCTTAGGGTAAAAAAGTTTATAAAATTGTGCACCAAAAAAAATAACAACGCTACAGCAAAAGTCCTACGTACGAGGGTGGTCCGATAAGTACTTAGCCTACAAAAGAAAAACGAAAATTTTGGAAAAGCGGCGATTTATTTCTCAACATAGTCTCCTTTTAGTTCGATACACTTGACCCAGCGATGCTCCAACTTCTTTAACTCGTCTGAAAAATACGTTTTCTCGAGGTCTGCAAAGTAGGCCTCCGTGGCGGCGATGACCTCCTCATTCGACTCAAATTTCTGCCCGGCGAGTGACTTTTTCAAGTTTGGAAACAAAAAGAAGTCGCACGGGGCCAAATCTGGAGAATAGTGGATGGGGCAGCAGTTCGTAGCCCAATTCGACCAATTTGACCGTGGCGAGGGCGGAGGTGTGAGCCGGTGCGTTGTCATGGTGGAAGAGCACTTTTTTCTTCGCCAAATGGGACCGTTTTTCCTGCAATTCGGCGTCGAATCGGCCCAATAATTCGGCATAGTACAGCCCTGTGACCGTTTTGCCCTTCTCCAGGTAGTCGATGTAGATCACACCTTGTGAATCCTAGAAAACGGTGGCCATCACCTTTCCGGCCGATAGGACAGTCTTCGCCTTCTTCGGAGCACGTTCGTCGGGTGAAGTCCACTGTTTCGACTGTTCCTTGGTCTCTGGTGTGTACCAGTGGATCCATGTTTCGTCGACGGTCACAAAACGACGCAGAAACTCCTTCGGATTGCGCTTAAACAGCGTCAAACACTGCTCTGAAGTAGTCTCACGGTTGCGCTTGTTGTCCGGAGTGAGCAAACGCGGCACCCATCGCGCCGACAGCTTTCTCATGCCCAAAATTTCATGCAGGATATGACCCACGCGGTCTTTTGAGATGCCTACTGTCTCAGCTATCTCGCGCACCTTCAATCGGCGGTCTGCCAATACGAGATCGTGGATTTTTGTCATGTTATCCTCCGTGGTAGCCGTTTTCGGGGCACCTGGGCGTGGCTCATCAAAAACCGACGTGCGACTACGTTGAAACTCGTTAAACCAATTTTTGACGGTCGCCATCGAAGGAGAAGAGTCACCGTACACAGCATCCAAGCGCTCTTTGATTTCGCTGCGCGATTTTCCCTCCAAAAACGAGAATCGAATCACCGACCGATATTGCTCTTTTTCCATTTTTCTAAAATCCGCGGACACGCCCGCTTCCACACGCGGTCAAAACAAAACTACGAGTCCGATTCGGCTGAAATTTCGACAGTAGCCGTCTACGAGAATGTACTACACGATAGTAAATTTCTCTTGCGATAGTGGCGCCATCGGGCGGTGAGGCTAAGTACTTATCGGACCGCCCTCGTACATCATTAGATTATACCACGGTGAAGAATTGTGCAAAGTTTCAATCCGCTGAAAATTGTAAGAGTAATCTGACACGCCGATTTGAAAAACATCGTTTCGAGAAAAACGCGTTTAAAGTTTTATATAGATATAACTAGTAAATATTTTCAACTAACCGTCAATCTGCAATGCCTGCGCCATATAATACTCCTTCAGTATCTATATCCTCTTCATTGGTAAGTTTGCGAGCAGAAATACCACTTCTTCTAGCCTCTCGAACAGCTTCAGTCATCGAATCTTCCGCTCTCTGAATGCGATAATTATCGGCTTGTACATAAAAAGTATAGCAACTTTGACTTATAGGCAGGTTCAAAGTTTGCATAATGTCCATAATGCTGTGTAACCCATCGTTAAAATTACATACTGCAATATCAGCAGCAATGTCAACGATTTTTTGCCACTGGACATAGATTTAGGAGCGAGAGCCCACAGAACAGAATTGAAGCACTCGTTGCTGTTCTGCGTAAACCCACCCAAGCACCGAGATAATAGTTCATCGCGGCTCAATTCTTCATAAATGGGTTTAACAGCATTGAAAACTTCATCTTTCATTGCTGGTTTGTGTTGATAATTGTCGAGTTCGTTGCGAGCTTTAGCCTGTTTCCATGAGCACCAGGAATTTTCGACGTCTGGACATCTATCGTGCTGCGGGTTGCCGTAGAAATCTTATGATAAAGTGTGGCCCATATTTCTTTCTTCATGTTTACAATCGAATCATGATTCCTGCTAGACCAAATATTGCTAGACCAAAATATAGTGATAGATCGTCAATTAATTTTCCAGTTAGCTTGCCTCTGCCACCAATACCTCGTACATTTTTTTTTTATTCCGAAGTCGCGTTCCCATCCTTTTTTGAACGTGGTCATGGATACATTTATTTTTCTTAACGTCCAAATTTTCATATGATTTCGAGTGTAAAATACCTTTATATGTTTTATTGTCTCCATCCCCTATGTAGTGACTATATTTCAAACTATGGAATTCGTCTGATCGTTGAAACATTTCAATAATTGCGTCAACCTCCATTTTTCCAGCCGATCCCTCGTGATTTTTTTGACAGCTATCTTCGTATGTCGCAGCCCATTCTTCGTATTCTGCCGTTCCTTCTTTTCCTTTCCAGTAATTGCATTGATTACATATTTTCGACTTTACATTAACATCAATGACTTTCCCGGTGCACCATCCTATCAATGACGTAACGCCTAATAAAGACGAGAATCCCCTCTTCTTCCACGTACCGTCGCCTGAAACTATTATCCCTTCTGTAAGTCCCTTCTGTACTGACAATTCTTTCTCTTTAGCAGCTGCGTTCTTCATTGATTTCTCTCGTACGGCTGCGGTAGCAATAGAAATAGTCGAAACGATTTTGTCATAAAATGACTGGAATACTGGATGTGGCAGACACATGAATGAACAGAATTTTTTAATTCCATTTACACCAACACCGAGCAATCGCATAACAAAAACTATACGACGATTTATATCATATGCATGATTATTTATGACGGGACACGACTTTATATATTTCGGTGAGCATTGTTCACAAAGAATTGCATTTTGGAACCCAGTCCTCGAATACTTGCTTCTTGAAACTTTACGGGAGATTTACACACTTTGCACACTAGAAATTCAGACATTGCTGCAAAAACAGTCACAAAATCGATGAAACGATAACCAATAGTTGCGTCCACATTGATATGATATTCATCTTTACTCTGTTTCAGTTTCTTTGCCGATGCACTGACACTCTCACTTTCTCCTTCTAACACGTATCGATTTGCGGCTTCTTTTTGCTGTTTCTCGGTTTCGAGGCACGCCTATTTTCTGCTTTTGTTCCTTTTCTCTCCTCTACTTTTGTCTTCCCCATGATGAACAATGCATAAACATTCGAAAGAAACACGTGAAAGATGTTACACAACCAAGCGACACGTGAATGATGTTTACACGACCAATTCGTTATGAACTATATAAAATATAGAAGTATCTATGTTATATTATAGTGAAAATCCTAACTAGCGATATCTACTACTATCACTATTTCACTATTTGGAACTAAAAGGGCCCGTAATGTGGTCGGTAAATTATATATGAGACAGACAGTGTGCACGCGCTCGGCAGCCCGAGAAACGCGCCGAGAGCGTTCTGCTCCAAACCGGTTTTTACACAAGAAAAAGGTTTCGGCCACCTTTCTAATGAATGAATTTCGATTCTATACACTTGAAAGAGTACTTTAAGAACAAAAAAAAATTTTCAATTTTTTTAAAGTGCAAAGGTGGTATCCTACCTTAAGTAAATCAGTTTTTGAGAAAAAACCTCAAAACTAAATCACACCCCTAATATTGGATGATTGCATAAGTTCGTGCCCGATTTTCATAAATGGCGTTAACTTACCGCATGACAGTGTTACGTCCTGCGGACTCCGCGTACTTTGAATTTGTTGTCAAGTAGGGCGGATTGCATTTTATATTATACTACCAAATGTTCACATTCCGCGACCCTCCGAAAACTGTGACGTCACACACACAGATTTCTCTTTCTTTTCTCTCTGCGTTAATCACCAGAGTTTTCTCTATTTCCGTCGGAAAAGATTCGTTGAGTCATTTTGGCCATATACCTTCTCTCCAAATAACCTTAAATAACTTCCCGTTCGGAGCAATAATTTTCTTTGAAGACGGACCGACCAGACAATCTTTCATGCTGTTATATGATGTTGCCAGCCTTTAATCTTCGGAAACTCACGCGTTTCCCACGTTATTCATAAATTCCTATCGCGCACAACCTCTGACTAATCCTAGCGACACCTTGAAATCTTTTACTGCCATAAATACCCGATCCTTTATCATATTTATCTAAGAACCCTACTAAAACCCCACTTCTGAAAAGTTTGCAACAAAATCCTATACCCATATTTGGACATAAACTTTGGAGCCTGATGCAACTTCCCAAACCCCACCTCTCGACCGAGGTGACGTTTTTGGTAAAGTAAAAAAGCTATGCCACTTCTATTTTTTCTCTCGACCGACCCGCAGCCAGGACAGAGCCTTCTCTCCAACACCCCTTCAGGGTTTTTTGATAACCAACCCTACTAGTGAGTCAGATCAGTGTTCTTCAGTCATCTATTCTTCTGTGCAACGATCTCGTGCACCCTTGAGACATTGCGAGAGATCCTGCTGAGACCAGTTTCTAGTCCTTGGCGCAACTTGTGTCCATCCTCACAGAGACGCAGCAACCACACCTTTCATTGTCTACTAAGATCAGAGAAGTCCAGCAGTAAGTTACTTATATTTTCTTTTACCTGAGTGACCTCTTTCGTTTCATTTTTTTATCTTTTCTTCTCTCTCTTTTCTTTTCCTTTCGTTTTACTTCCGTTTTCTATCCTCCTTGGCATTCCTCCTTAATTGTTAAATCAGACGTCAGTGGCCCAATCCTTTCGATCATAGTCGGACATAACGAACACGGAATATTGTTCTGAGTAATCGAGAATCATTGTGCTGAGCGCGATTGTTAACCACATATGTATACAGACACATTATAAAATCTTACAAATTGTATTTCATTGTGAACTTCCGTCTAATCACTAATAAAACAAGTTGTTTGTAATTGTAAACCAATCACGTTTTCCAAATAATTATTCTCAACCAAAAATTCTCCCTTCCCTCAACTGTCGCTCACGGTCCTATCCCAGGTAAAAAGATTCAGTTCCTTGACCTAAATAAAGGATCACCGACATACGTCTGCACCAGATAAAGGGGTCATTCCGATTCTTGATCTGTTCCGCAGATTTGCGAGTACGTCGGAGCTTGCGAAAGCAAGCGTCAAGTTGCGTTCCTCCTCCAGGACGTAACAACAGAATTCCGGTGTTTTTGTTTGGTTATGTTGCATGCACTGAATAAGTGACAGTGTCTTGTGTCACTTTAGCGTCAGGCATTGTTCAAATAAGTCGATTTATGCGTAAGAGAAATTTTTAAAAATGAAGAACGAAAAGGTGCATTTGCGGCATGTCATGCTATACCAATTTCGGAAAAGCGTGAGTGTTGGAACTGTACAAAACAATATTCAGAGCGTTTATTTAGACCGTGCTCCTGCTCTCCGGACAATTAAAAAGTGATTTGGCAGATTTCGAAATAGTGATTTCAATTTGGAAGATCAACCCCGTTCTGGACGGTCCTTTGGCTTTAATGACGACATTGTGTGTACCTTGGTGGAAGAAAACCCAAGGATTGATTGCTGAGAAGCTGAAAATCGATAATTCGACCGCGTTTCGCCATTTAAAAAAGCTTGGATATGTTTCCAACTTCGATACATGGGTGCCACATCTCTTGACTGAAAGAAATAAGCTGAACCGTACGAATGTGGCCATTTCTCTTCTCGCACGTAACAAAATAGAGCCCTTTTTGGATCGAATGGTAAACAGGTGATGAGAAGTGGATTCTGTACAACGTACAGCGAAAGAGAACTTGAAAAATAGAAGTCAAAGGTGCAGAACCCGTTGCAAAAGCTGGCCTACATCCACTGAATGTGTTGCTGTGTGTTTGGTGGAATTGCAGGGAAATTATTCACTACTCCGACGCGGCGAAACAATCATGGCAGACAAATACTATAAGCAACTCACTAGACTTGATGCGTCTATTCGAGAAAAATGTCCGGTTTTGGCCAATCGGAAAGGCATCATCTTTCACCACGACAATGCTAGATGTCTTCCAACAGACGCTGCGAAAACTGCAAGAGTTGCAATGGAAAATTCTCCAGCATCCACCATATTTTTCAGATATTGCGCCTTTAGATTTTCATCTGCTCTGGTCTTTGCAGAATAGCTTGAATGGCGAAAATCTTAAGTCCGAAGAAGCTGTCGAAAACCACCTCACGAACTTTTTTCAAGGAAAACTAAGCTCTTTCTTCAAAAATGGAATCGACAAGGTTGTAAATTGTTGGAAAACAGTTGTAGAGAAAAATGGAGACTATATAATTGATTAATAAAACTGTATTCTTTAAAATTTAACCTATTAAAATTTATCTTTAAATCGGACACAAACTTACACAATTATCCAATACTTCATTGCACTTTGAAACAGTTATGTATAATATACGTGTGCGCGCGCGCGCGCGTGTGTATACCATATGTGATGAATATACATTCTGGCATTTTGATGAGTTAATTGTCCACATCTTCGTTCAATGTAAAAAATAGCGGAAGCTATCGCTTTGAGAATCATATACTAAACGTTGCCCTCCTGCAATTATGTCGATATTTTCCGAGTTATGTCGAGATTATCAGGAGAATATCAACAATTTCAGTGGAAGAATAATCTGACATTGTCTTGACAGATACGAGACACTTCTGTTTTCTAAGAGACCATTTTGGAAAATTGAACTTGCAACTGCGTGTTACAACTTTTCTTCGATCAAAAAATGTCTCATCAAAATTTCAGAACAATGTGTTTTCATCGATGCGTACGATTGTAGCATTATCGATGCAAATTCCGATTCTATGTGAGTACATATATTCGTATCTGATTTGACCTCCACGCGGTATATCTTTGATAGTGTTAATACAATATTGTAAGTTTCAAGCCTTATAATTCGAAAAATACTTAATAAAAAATACTTTGTTATAATATTTTGAAAAGGTCTCGGATTATAAGAATATATAATAAAAAATGAGAATATCTATTTAAGAAATTTTAGATAACCTTTACATAATTTTCAAACAACTATCCAAAATCAAACCAATGACATCATTTTATTTTATTTTGAAGTCATGAAATTCTTGCAAAACATTTTTTTTCTTAAACCTCATGACTTCTAGAAATTAATTGTTTAATTAAAAATAGGACACACTATATATTTATTTGTTTATTTATTTATGTTCTATTATTTGTTTATCCATTTAATGTTAGTTTGTTTCTCTAAATTGAACAGTTCGAGTTAAAGATTTTAATAATAATCACGGATTTTAATGCTTTTCCTATCTTTAGCCAATTTTGCAACTTACTATGAATTAAATTAAAATTAGAAAATAATCGGTGGATATATTTACAGAAAAGCCAACAGTTATATGCAATTAGAGCAGACTAATCAGTTAGGTTGATCATAAATTTTAAGATGTATGGATTCTAATAAATATTTTGAAACTTTTTTCGTGAATTTATTATGTAAACAAATAGTTTATGATCATCATTATTTTTTCTAGCAGATAAATATTTTTAAAATCATGTTATTATATATGCTGCACTACTTGTTATATATGCTACAAATAATATTATAGCTGTTTTATTTATGCAACATATAAAATATTATTGAGGACTTGAATAAGTTCCCGCTGTTTCCCGACAGATGGTGTTAAAGAGCTTAGCTTTTTTGCATCAGGCAATACTACAGCCAACTTCATCGTGAAGCTCCACCATTAGGCTCAAAGTGACAGTATATGTAATTCCGCCGAAGCGTAAACAACATATTTTTTCATAGCGTTAAACATGTCGAAATTCGTGCCAAAAAAAGAGTATTTGCGGGGAATTTTACTGCATTACTTTAAAAAAAAAAATCTTTTGAGGTTATCCACGAATCGACCCATTTTTTAGCATCTTCATAAGAATGGAAATGCTGCTCAATCAGGCCATGAGTCATCGATCGGAACAAGTGGTAATCGGAAGTAGCAATGTCCGGTGAATACGACGGGTGGGGTAGGACTTCCCATTTGAAGCCGAGAGATGTCGAACAGCGTTTTTTCATATGTGAACAGCTGCTGCAACGACAGAAAAGGAAAGGTTTTTTGCATCTTATCGTAACTGGCAATGAAAAGTGGATATACTACGATAACTCAAAGCGTAGAAAATCGTGGGGTAAGCCCGGCCATGCATCAACATCGACGGCAAAGCCGAATATCCATGGTTCCAAGGTCATGCTCTGTATTTGGTAGGATCAGCTGGGTGTAGTATATTATGAGCTCCTCAAACCCAACAAAACCACCACGGGAGATCGCTATTGATTACAATTGATGCGTTTGAGCCGAGCATTGAAGGAAAAACGGCCGCAATACGAGGAGAGACACGACAAAGTAATTTTGCAGCATGACAACGCTTGGCCACATGTTGCAAAACCGGTCAAAACCTACATGGAAACGCTCAAATGGGAAGTCCTACCCCACCCGCTGTATTCATCAGACATTGCTCCTTCCGATTAGCACTTGTTCCGATCGATGACTCATGGCCTGACTGAGCAGCACTTCCATTCTTATGATGATGCCAAAAAATGGGTCGATTCGTGGATAACCTCAATAGATGAGTCGTTCTTTCGATATGGTATTCGTATGCTGCCAGAAAGATGGGAGAAAGTAATGGTTAGCGATGGACAATACTTTCAATGACATGTTCTTTACTAATTTTTTTAAATAAAGCATTCATTTTCACGAAAAAACAGCGACAACTTATATAAGTCCCCAATAAAAGACCAATATAACCGCAAAGTAAAATGAAAAGATTATCAATTACTATTTCAAACATAATATCGCAATTACCGATGCACAAAAAATATTTGATATGTAACACTTCTATACTTCCTATCTTCCTCTTTCCTCATTTCCTCTTTCAAAATATGTCTTAAAAGATATAATAATTCAATAATACTTTAAAACTTAACTTTGAGAAAGAATAATACTAAGTGCGCAACTAAGTTTTCCGAGATTTTTTGATCAATGAGAAATGGAAAAGTTCAAGAGAAATACAAAAAATTGTTTATTCAAAGTATCGTCCCTCGCTAGCTACACATTTTTGCCATCTCTCTGGCAATACATGAATACCGTGACGATAAAACGACGCGTCTTTGGACCGAGACCATTCATCCAACCAATTTTGCACTTCTTCGAAATTGGCCAAGTGTTGCCCAGCCAAGCCATACGCCATCAACCAGAACAAGTGATAATCGGAAGGCGCCAGGTCTGGCGAATACAGCGGGTACAGTAGCAGATCCCATTTCAGCGTTTTGATAGTGTCCTGAACGATGGAAGTGCGATGGCACGGAACGTTGTCGTGCTGCAATATCACTCGTTCGTGTCTCGTGTCCCATTCTGGGACACGTTTTTCGAGCAATGCATGGTTCAAATTGATCAGTTGTTGTCGGTAGCGATGCCCATTGACAGTTTCGCCCGGTTTCAGCAGCTCATAGTATACGATTCCTTTCTGCTCCCATCAAACGCAGAGCATTGTCTTCTTTCCGAAGCAATTTGGCCGTACCATCGATGTTGATGCTTCGCCAGGTGAAAGCCACGATTTTTTGCGTTTGAGATTCTCGAAATATATCCACTTCTCATCGCTAGTAACAATTCGATGCAGGAAACTCTTTCTTTCATGCCGCAAAAGCAAAATTTCGGAAGTGGCTCTTTGATTTTCCATCTGTCTCTCAGTCAACTAATGCGGCACCCATTTTCCGTCCTTTTGAATTTTTCCCATGACATGTAAACGTTTGGAAATACCTTGGCGAGTCATGTTTAATGCCTCCGCAAGTTAATCTTGTGTTTGCGTATCATCTTCATCCAATAACGCTTACAGATCGGCGTCCTCAATTGTTTTTGTTCTTCTGGAGCGCTCCTTGTCCTCAGTGTCGAAATCGCCACTTCTGAAGCGTTTAAACCAATCTTCACAAGTAGTTTTCGATGGTGCATGTTCACCGTAGGCCTCCTCAAGCAAACGACGTGTTTCAGCTGCACTTTTTTTCAAGTTAAAGCAGAAAAGCAAAGCTTCCCGCAAATGCTGTTTATTTGGCACAAAACTCGACATCTTCGTTGTTAGAAAAAATATTTTTGCGTTACGATATGTGCTGGTATTACGACTGGTTATTGTTAATAGATGTCCAAGCTATAAAACAGCACAACTTCAGACATGTATATCGACTACATGTGTCCTACACGTAAACGTTGGTTAGCGCCATCCATGTGTAAAACCCGGAAACTTAGTTGCGCACCTAATAATACATGGACTTTACTTATCCACATAGTGATTTTATGTAATATGATACCAGTTACTATTAAATACTATTATATTAGGTGTGCAAATGAATAATCCAAATTTTTTTAAGCGGCTAAGAAATTAAATTTCAAATAATCAAATTTTTCCGCTTTTTTACGATCATGTTAACATATAGCTGTTAACATATAAATATTAACATATAGCTATTAAAAACATTAAATAGTTATTAAATACATTAGTAGGGCTACATGATAATTACATTTAATATTACATAATCTCAAAAATTAATCAGTTCAATACATTCAAAATTACCAACAAATAAAGTGCATATCCGACAGTGCATTATTTACGAATTCCAACAAGGAAAAAATGCTGCAAGAGCATACAAATCGATTTGTTCCTTTCTCGGCGGAAGTATTGTATCGTATGATGGGTATGCATTTTGGTTAGACGGTTTAAAAGCGGCGATTTCAGTCTGAGTGACAAAGAACGCTCTGGAGGTTCTCGGAAGTGCGGCAACAATGATTTGGAGTAACTGCTGAGAATTCAGCACAAACGCAAAAAGAGCTTGCAGAGCAGTTAGAAATAACGCAATAAACTATTTCCAAATGCCTACACAAGATGAGGAAGATTCAGAAAGAAGAAAAATGGGTTCTGCATGAATTCACTGAAATCAACGAGTGGCAGTGTCTTTCTCTTCTCAATTAGTAGAAAATCTTTCTTGTGGAAAATTATTACGAGCGATGAAAAGTGGATACTCTACGACAATCCGAAACGCAGAAAGTCATGGGTAAATCCCGGCAAGCCATCAACATCGGTCGCAAAGCCAAGACACTTCGGAAAGAAAATTCTTCTCTATATTTAGTGGGATATGAAGGGTGTGATTTATTATGAGCTATTAAAACCGAATGAAACGATTATTGCGAATCGCTACCACTAATAAATCCGTTTGAGTCAAGAATTAGAACGAAAACGCCTGTATAGTGGCAAAAGAGAACGTCCTATGAAATTATCCTATGAATTGTTGCATGATAACGCTAAGCCACACCTTGCTTCTACGACAAAAGACATCATAATGAATTTTGGCTGGGACATCTTGCAGCACCTATTCATTAGATATAACTCCTATCGATTATCACCTATTCCGATCGATGTAATATGCCTTGTACGATATTCATTTCAGTAGATGAGAATCGATGGCTTGATGACGACTTTATCGTATCCAAAGACAATATTTTTCCCACATGGAATTTATCAGCTGCCTGAAAGATGGCTTAAAGTTATAGAAAGCAACGGCGAATACTTTGTCGTCGAACTTTGTCATCGCACAATTTAATTTATTTTCTTTGAAAATAAACTTTGAATGTAGCTGAAAAAATTGGATTATTTATTTGTACACCTAATAATATACTGAAATATCAATATTGAATACTGCAGAAAATATTTTCTAATTGTTTTTCAAATATATTTATTTTTACTGTCCATTTAACTTAAAATTTATCATCTTTTATTATTTTACAGCATCAGATATGATGTAGAATGAGATGCAGTCAAATAGCGCATAAAAACTAAACATAACACTATAACTGCACTATAGCTGCACTATAGTGTTATGTAATGCGCAGTTCTTACAGTGTTCATCAAATATGCAATTTTGAAAGTTAACATTGTTATATATTATTGCATCCAGCATAAAATATTCTTCAATTCCGTTTATAATAATTTTTTTATAATTTGCAGAAATAATAGAAAAGTATAAATGAACTAAGAAATTTGATATTTCTGAAAAATTTGAATACACTCTTGTGTAAAAAATATTAAATGTTATCAAACTTTTATACACTGCTCAAAAGAATTGTGGCATAGATAATTTATTGCTGAAAATTGGCCAACTTTGACTGGCGATTACTTCGCGAAAAATTATTGTAGACTAATGATTTTTTTTCAAAATGAAGCTCGAAGTCTCTACTTTAAGAATGTATCTCTGTTTTTTGCATGCGATGCACCCTTACCCCTGTAACCCCTGACATCTGAGGGCATGTTTGGTATACTGAAAATTGCAAAGTTTGACGGAATATACGGACGTGGACAATTTTTTTCAGGGACGTCGTTTACTTTGTCATAAAGTTCAAATCTTCCCCTTCAATTTGAAAAAAATGGTCGCTACAATTTTTTTTTTTGCAAAGTTACAACCCTTCAAAAATATAGGTTAAGAAATTTGGCAAAACAACCTGTCAATTTGAATGATCTATCGCAGACCCTGGTTCACATCTGGAATGACCTTTCGCAGGAAGAAATTAAGGCCTACATTAACATGAAGGACCGGCTGCAAGAAGTGATCCAGCAGCGTGGAGGAAACACAAGATATTGAAGACGCACCTACATGCACACACACACACACACGCACACACACGCGCGCGCACCCACGTGCATAGAAGGAAGGGTTTGGAGTCAATAATTATTATGGAAGTGACGAACCACAGGGTCCTTACCTCTTCTGTCACGGATACACACACATGCCTGCATACTTGTCCCGAAGGCCAAAAACAATTATATGTTTGAAGGGTTGTAACTTTGCGAAAAAAAATTGTAGCGACTCCATTTTTTTTCAAACTTAAGGGCAAGATTTGAATTTTATGACAATGCAAACGGCGTCCCCGAAAAAAAAAATTGTCCATGTCCGTGCATTCCGTCAAACTTTGCAATTTTCAGTATACCAAACATGCCCTCAGATGTCCCTCAGAGGTTACAGGAGTAGGGGTGCATCGCATACAAAACATAGAGATACATTCTTAAAGTAGAGACTTTAAGCTTCATTCATGAAAACAAAAATCATTAGTCTATAATCATTCTTCGCGAAGTAATCGCCAATCAAAGTTGGCCAATTTTCGACAATAAATTATCTATGTATGCCATAATTCTTTTGAGCAGTGTATAAACTATCTTCCCTATTCCATATTTCCTATATATTTCATAATTTTCAAAACATTTGATTTAAATTAAATTTCTCTTCTATCTTCACATGAAGATTCTTTCATTCTTAAATGTGAAGATAAACACATGAAAAAAGAACATAGATTTATTACTTTTTCGTTGTTCTATAACATTATCTTGTAAGATAAAGCTATAGATTTTGTTTTATGTAATATGTATGTATAAATAAAAGTTATTGTTAACTTTTATTTTTATATACATATTACATAAAACAAAATTAAATATAACATAAAATAACAATTAAATGGCTTGTATCATAGTCATAAATTCAGTTTCATCGAAGTTTTAAAAAATATTATTTATATCTTATAAGTTCACACTCACATGTAACACGTACAATTTAATATTCTATTTTATTTAACTTAAATGATAGCAATATATTTATAGTAATTTATATATATATATCCAATTATCATATATTTTATTATTTACTTTTAATCAGAATCTAAACGACAATGTGACCTCAAAATTCTTACATATGATTTTTTTGCATAAAAGTAAATAATCACTACAGTAGTCTTAAATAATCGTGTCGCTAAAGCTTTAGTAATCATGTTTCTAGTATTTATAATTTTATTAAGTATTTCGTTCTGCTAAATATGATTTTTTCTCATTGTTGTATATATTTATAATCGACAAAATAACTAAATCGATAGTATTTCCTTATAATAATACGCTTACCTGACTCAGTTTACGTTGTTTTCCATATTTCTGTTAAAATTAAATCATTGTATTATGATCCTTTTTAGTAGATCCAAAATATTTTATAAAATGAAGCAACCAATATCAGATATAAAATGTAAAATTAACCAATTTCGTACACATAGACATTTTAAGTCTGCATTTAAAAAAGGGAGACCGGGGCTGGTTCATACAGTTTTTTAATGAATTTTTTAAGTGTAAATAATAAATGAAATATAAGCGGCATAAACATTTTTTAATAGCTACATGCTTATATAACACAAAAATTATTTTTCTGATTGAATATTTCTATTAACGTTGTTGCATCAATGAAAAATATAAGGCGATGGCATTTGTAACCAATATATCAGATGTAGTAAAAAGAAATCCATTATTTTTGCATGAAATTGAAGGCTTTAATTACCATAGTTAGAATGATCCGATTTAGGTCAAATATGCGCCGTTTTGTTCGATAACTTGTTGCCATTTTGAAGATAATTTCATTATGCCTCTCTTATAGAAGCCCTCGTCCCTATTGGCAAAAAATTGAGACAGTCGATTTTCACAAGCCTCTCGTAAAGCGAATTTTTCACCAGCAAAATTGTTCGCCATGGACAGGAACAGATGGTAATCACTTGGTGCCAGATCCGGACTATAAGGCGGGTGCATAAGAACCTCCCAACCAAGCTCCCGGAGCTTCTGGCGAGTCACTATCGATGTGTGTGGCCTGGCGTTGTCCTGATGGAACACAATTCCTCTCCTATTGGCCAAAGCTGGCCGCTTCTGGGCGATTGCTTCCTTCAGACGGTCCAATTGTTGACAGTACAGTTCCGAGTTAAGAGTTTTGCCGTAGGGGAGCAGCTCATAGTAGATAATTCCCTGCCAATCCCACCAAACGCACAGCAAAACCTTCCTCTTGGCCGTCAATCCTGGCTTGGCCACCGTTTCCACCGGCTCACCGCGATTCGACCACGACCGTTTTCGCTTGACGTCGTCGTAAGTGATCCAGTTTTCATCACCAGTGACCAACCGCTTCAGAAATGGGTCGATTTTGTTGCGATTCAACAGTGATTCGCAGATGGAAATTCGGTCCATGAGGTTTTTTTTCGTTAACTCGTGTGGCACCCATACATCGAGCTTCTTTTTGTATCCAGCCTTATTCAAATGGTTCCAAACGGTTTTTGTGCAATCTTTAGCTCTTGGGCAATCGAAACAGTGCTTACATGACGGTCGGACTCGACGATGTCCATGATTTTATCGATATTTTCGACAATTCGTGGTGCATCTTTGACATCGAAATTACCGGAACGGAATCGACGAAACCAAAATTGCGCGTGATTGGCTGTTACAGTATCAGGACCATAAACACTATTCACATTTTCAGCCGCCTGGCTTGCGTTTTTGTCTTTATCGAAGAAAAACTGTAAAATATAGCGTATTTTCTCTTTGCTAGTGTCCATCTTTGACGCGCGCTCAAACAAAACTGAGTCAACTAATCACAAAACTGTCAGAAAAGTTTTTTTAGTACGAAATCTCATCTTTCTAACGCCATCTAGTGGAACCCGATCGGACTTATACAACGCGAGATACTGATAACTAAAGCCATCTATTGGAAAAATAATGGATTTCTTTTTACTACACCTGATATGAGGTTGTTACAGTTATTGGAGTCAATTGTTACAGATCTCTGTATTTCAAAGAATAATATATTTAATGATTAGAAATAAATTAAAAATGTGCATAACATAACTATTAATATTTTGCAGATAAAATATATGTATTCATGTAACATTAATGATATAAACATAAACATATTTATCAATGATATAAGCATAAAAGCATATTTGTCAATCATCTTTCAGTCTTATTTTTTTCTTTCACAAATCACAATAACATAAAACTAAAAATATTAGTTATAAAATGTTGTACTAGTAAAGACTATAAAAACCTGACATAATTTTTAATTTTTCGTTTGAAAACAAAAATGTAAAGGAAAACATTTTAATCTGCATGATTTAAAGTATTTGAAATAGTAAAATAAATATACGTGCTGAATTTCGTTAAATAAGAAACTTATATCTCGCTAAAAACGTTGTTTAACTTTGTTTTTTTCACACTGTTACTGTTTTACAAACTTTATTTGTTGTTGAAGCTTGCTTTTCACCCAATAAAGCTAATTTAACGAATATAAGGATCTATAAGAATTGCCAATCACCTTCTTTTCCTCTTTTTTGAAAACGTTTATTTTATATATATATATATATATATCTATATGTATACGTAATTATAATATTCAAATATTTTACAAAAATGTTAAAAATGATGAAATTCTACATAAAATCACAATATCAATTGCTACTGTTGATTATAGCTGAGGTTATATCGAGGTTATTAATCTGTTCTTTTTAACTGCACTAGTGAACTAGTATACTTACTGAACTAATGCACTTACTGAACTAGTGCAGCAAGTTACAATAAACAGCTGACAGCCGTAACAACAAACCCCGTAACAACCAGTCCCAGCTCACTTTTTTACATATTTTGATTATTGTATAAACAAAAGTATATTTCAAGCCGTCAATATAACTAAAAATTATTGTTTTTAAAATAAAGATTCTAAATAAACTGATCAGATTTATTAATATAACATAATATATACGAAGGTAGTCCCAGAAGTACCTGACTTAACAAAGAAAACACAACAAATTTGGGAAAAAATATCTTTATTTCTCTACATCTCCTTTTAGCTCAATACACTTTTCCCAGCGATGTTCAATAGCTTCGATACTCTGTTTATAGTGGGAATCGTCGAGCTCCTCAAAATAGCCATTAACCACAGACTCCACCTCTCCATTGTTGGCAAATCTTTTACCACCGAGCCATTTTTTCAAGTTTGGAAACAGAAAATAATTCGAGGGGGCTAAATAGGGTGCGTGAAGAAGCAATTCGAACTTTAACTCATTGATTTTGGCCATCGCGATAACGGATGTGTGAACTGGTACATTGTCTTGATGATGAAATAAAACTTTCTTTTTCGCCAAATGCGGCCGTTTTTTCTTGATTTCATTACTCAAACGCTGCAATAAGTTCGCATAATACTCGCCGTTGATTATTTTTCCTTTCTGAAGATAATCAATGAAAATTACCCCACGCGCATCCCAAAAACTGACGCCATGACCTTGCCTGCAGATGGAACTGTCTTCGCCTTCTTTGGAGCTGATTCTCCCCTTTCAGTCCATTGTTTTGACTGTTCCTTCGTCTCAGGTGTGAAGTGATGGACCCATGTTTCATCCATGGTTATGAATCGACGCAAAAACTCGGCTTTATTGCTGTGAAACTTCGCCAAACACTCGATTGAAACATCCTCACGACGCTGTTTTTGTTCCATTGTAAGTAGTCGCGACATCTATCTTGCGCATAGCTTTCTCATGTCCAAATTTTTCAGTCAATATGCGATGTACAGCACTTTTTGAAATACCTACCATATCTGTAACTCGCGCACTTTCAGTCGATGGTCATCCAATACCATTTTGTGGATTTTCTTCACCATTTCTGGCGTGATCACCTCATTTGATCGACCACTGCGATATTCGTCTTGGCAGCTTGTACGGCCTCGTTTAAACTCTGCCACCCAATATTTTACTGTTGTAAACGAAGGAGCAGACTCCCCCAGAGTAGAATCTAGCTCCGCTTTGATATTGATTGGACTGAGGCCTTTCAAGTGAAAGTATTATATCACATAACGATGACCAATTTTTTCCATGTTTACAAATCCACTGAGAGCGTTCACCATTGATGGCTGCCAAACAAATGGTAAACAACGTAGCATCATCAAACTTCAAACTTAAGGGGGAAACCTGGTTTAAGAGGCTAAAAAAAGGAGATTTTTACGAATTTTTTTTATTGACAATGATGCAATTGAGGTTCCTAAAACTTTTATAATATTTAACTGCCTATTTGAAGATGTAAAAAAAATTTTTATATTGTAAAATAATTGCAAAATGGCGCCATGGTGTATCTCTAATCAAAGCGCCTCGCCAACCGAGTTGCCAATCTGCAGGAAAAATGTAGCCTGCAATTTTGATCTAAAACAAAAACACCAAAAAGATTATTAATTTTTATGTATTTTTATTCTATGTGAACCAACAACATGGTTAAAAAACCGTAAAATACAAAACTTTTAAGCACTTGAACAAAAAAATGACAGTTTTGAGAAAAAATTTCCTCCGTTTTTATGCAATAACAATTATTAAAATTAATGTTTTTACCAATGTTTGAGGTTCACATAGAATGGTTATTCATTCTCTAGCTAACGCACTTTGAATCAAGCTGATTGATCAATTAGTTTTTTCTCTATCTCTCCCGCAGATTTTAAGAAAGTACGAAAATGATATTTCGAGAAAAACGCGTTTAAAGTTTGTGGTACAAAAAAATATCATTTATTGGAGACTTACCGCAATCTTATGCTAATCAGCTATACCAGGGCCATACTGCAAGCCTTCAGCTTCTTCATAAAACTTGTTTCGTTGCATTTGCTCCAGTCTACGAGCTGTGCGAGCTTCCTTGGTCGTGTTGCTTCGGCGCCGCTCTCCTCTCGTAACTCGCTGCGCATCGTAATTATCAGCGAACATTTTGCATTGCTGGCCGATATTGATTTCTAATAACTGCATTGTTAATAAAATGGCAGTGTAGCCTTCATTAAAGATGCCAGTAGCCAAATATGCAGCGATTTGAACAATTTTAAAGCCCGAATTGAGGTGTTTGGGAGCGATACGCCACACAGTCGAATTGAAGGATTCGTTGGAATTTTGTATGTGCCCGCCTAAACATCTAGTCAAAAGATCTTCATTGGAAAGATCTTCATAGATCGAAGTAAGGTATTTCTCAATATCAGGCTTTATAACTGGAGCAGGATGTTTATAGTTTACGAGTTGACCGGCGGCTTCAGCTTTGCGCCACTCGCACCAACTGTCGGCGCCTGCGGGGCAATTTCCATGTTTCGGCTTTTCATCGGTCGAGCAGTAGTGGTAGAGTGTTGCCATTATGCTTTTTTTCATATCACCCACAGAATCTACATTTCGTCTTATGGCTAAACCGTAGTAAGTAGTTAATTTTTTTATGACGAGATCGGTCAATCTTCCCTTGCCGCCAAGCTTCTCCTTTTTTTATATTTCGAAGCCGCGTCCCCATCCGTTTCTGAACGTGTCCGACGCACTCACTCTTTTTTACGGGGCAATCTTTGCCATACGGATTCAAAGTCAAAATGGACTTATAAGTTTTTTTCTATGATTCTATAATAATGTCATGGATTCACAATAATATTATCAGTATTCGCTGTACTTAATTTTTTCGCACTGATGCTCTCGTCTAAATTATCACTTTCATTCTTGGAATGCTGGTTGCCACGAAATCTTCTTTTCGGCGGTTTCGAAATGCGCTGCGAAGTACTTCTTGAGCCTTTTGGATACATATTAAAAACTGTCAAACGACTTTTGCTAAGTAGAAACTCTTTACTCGTCGAGAATCAGAGCAAGACTGATCATTGAAACTATAAACTATACACACGTACACACACATAGACACGCATACACTCATATACCTACGTGACAATCTATAGGAATGTATAATCAAATATCGTGTCGGCATATAGCACGTATCTGCATCGGGTGAGCGCGCGGTCCACTCCGGCCGAGCGCTCGTATACTTGCGCGACGCTGACTCACCATGTATTCTATGACTTTTAAAATACTTTGAATTGGGCTCTGAAACTTTGGGAATATATTCTTGAATAGTTTAACTATCGATTAAGCAAAAAATAAATTCGAAAATCTTGACCCTATAAACCAGGTTCCCCCCTTAAGCTTTATAATGTTGGTACTTTCTACCATAGTCATTCTTTTCAAACAACAACCACCATCTATACATCTATACATCTATACATCATCTATACATATATACATCAGGTCAGGTACTTCTGGGACTACCCTCGTATGTCTGATTTATTTCATTTTTGACTATCAAAAATTAAAAATGTTTTTTGTTTCTGAAAATACACTAGTTAGCCTGAAATAACTTATTACAACCTGACCGCAATGTTTTTGCAGAATTACTATATTTTTTATACAATTTTATCACTTATCATTTTGCAATAATTTTAAATATATCAATGTACCCCGTGTATCAACCATCCCCGGTCTCCCTTACTTTAATTTATTGTCTTCACATATCGAATTCAACTTACAAAGATATAACTTAATTTAATTTCTATTCTCAATATTAAATTTAATTTTAATTGTAGTTTAATTTAATCAAAGGTTGAGACTTCTCGATATTTAATGTCGTTTGATATGTAACTTTGATGTCTTAATTAATACGTCCACATATATCATTCTGATGTCATATTTCTTTTGATGATAGGACATTCGAACTTCCCTTATTATTGATAATAATTTAATAATTTTAATATATATATATATATTTCGCGTTTAATAATTAAATAATATTTTGTAATAAATGTAACATTGTAGGATATGGAATTTATAAAGCGGTGGACAGGAATGACAGTTAAAACGAGTGATAAAATGACACGAATATGGTTAATACGTCTTTTTTCTACGTTCTATTTATTATGAAAATATAATACAAAACATCCTATGTTGTATTACATAGATAACAATGCTCAATTAACGTTTTTCCCTTTTGTCTTGTAACGTTACCATCCAACACTATGAGAAGCATGTCATAATAGGTAAGGTCTCTTGTTTCTCGTCCTCTCTTCCTCTTTTTTTATTTAAATCTTTTTTTCCACCTTCGATTAGAGAAAAGGCCCGATATACAAAGAGATATATAGACGAAACGTTATAGAGCAAGATTACAGATTTCGGAACAAAGAAATCAAACTAGTTTTACAAAAAAGGACGCTCGCTATAGCACAAGCGAAACAATAAAGGGATCGAGGTTATAAAGAAGGAGGCGGGAAAAGAAGGATGAGGGAAGGAGGAGCAGGGGGAATAGATTCAGGTTTGTTGCTTTGCATGTCGATGCACAATTGGAGTTTTGTATTAGCGCTAGTTTATAAATAATACAAATGTATGTAAATATTCATTATAATAATAGTTTCTCTCTTAGCGAGAAAGAAGCTTAAAGCTAATTCATCTAGCGTCACTATCGTTTTCACACCGTGCTAATACTACGTGTTCCATCTGGCGCCCGTGAACAAATCGGTAGATTGACCTCCTCCGCTTAGGGCGTTTATTATACCTCGAGCAACTTGAGAGCGAATAATCATTTAATCAATTCTTAATAATCACAATTCGCAATTGCACCGTTCGATTAGCGTTAAACGCCACGGTGATATAGATCGTTACTTGTACTCGATCTTTCCGTTAAACAAAAGTCAGAATTGAATGGGCGCATTTAACACTGATCGTAGGATATAAAGGCGACCAACAACGTCGTTGAAGACTAAGCGAAAGTGTGACTTCGATGGAAATTGCTCTTCGATATCTCGCCACAATCTGTCGAGATTTTGTTAACGAGAACGAAGCAGAATTGCATTACGGGCGTGCGTATAATAATCTTCCATTTTCGTTTCAGAGATCCTCAGATGGATATTAATACCACGATTCTATCGTTCTGACAATATCCACTTTAATTTATATTACTCTCGACAAGTATCTCAGGGCAAGCCGATAGAGTGATTAAAGATTCGCACGGAGACATTTGATGCGACTCTCAAATATAAGTGTGCTTCCTGGAGTAATTAAAAATTTTTTGTTATTCCTAAGTATCAGGCGTGAGAATAACTTCCACCGGATATTATCGATCTGTTATCGCTCATCCACGATTACGAATTTGAGAAATAGAGACTGATACTATCGAGTAGTTAATCTTTTCAATGCTATGAATGCTTTCAATGAACGAAAATTAAGATTACATCATTCTCATATTTTCAGTCACAATTTGAATCTCTCCGCTGAATTTCTCATCACGACAATAACGATTAACTTAATTTCCGTATAATTGTTAACTCCTTGCCGTACAATGACAAGTTAAACTCGTGGTACGGAATCCGAGCCAAACATGAAAATCACGAGTCAAACTCGTGCTATTACGATACAGAGCTATATCATTACAATACAGATCGTGGAATACGGGCCGAACATGAAGATGAAAAAAGATGCAAGCGACCGCAAGACGTTTGTTCGCGAGCGACTTTATCCCTTATTATGGCCCGCGTGGCGCCAAACTAAATCGTACAGCAAGGAGTTAACAGAAGTCGAAAATGTCTCCACTGTGTTCAGTATCGATAAATTTAATCAATTAATATCGACATCTTAACGAAATTGATTATCGCTTGAAGATGAATGAACATAAAGCCTATATATATACTATGCTTTCTTTCCTATACGAAAGAATTTCAACGCAAAATAAATACATAAGGGGAAACAACGTGATACGTGTCGTCAAAAAGTTGAATTTGCCGGAAAGAAAGTTTCTCAAGCTGTTCGTGCAGTTTCTTATGTTTCGCCCTCAGAGCACCATCAGAGTAGCCCCTGGTAGCACTTGGTAAACTTACATGGATCGCAATCTCAGCTGTCACGGACGTCGAGTGCAATATATTGGCGATCTACGATAACTCTATATCACTATTGAGGCGAAGTACAATCGTCTGGAATGTTTATTATCGTCGCTCTCTACGTGCTAAACGCGTCGATGTTATTCGTTGTCGAAGGAGAAATCTCAATCGACAATAATAATTAATGCCAGCCAGGCTGGTCAATCTAGGCAATTAGTGTTATCTACGTAAATGCTAAATATAATTAGCACTACGGTCAGAATAAGTTAAGGATCATACATAATATCTGTATCAGTATGATGTGTACGTATGTATATATGTATATATGTATGTGTGTGTGTGTGTGTCAGACGTGTGATGCATACTGTGTATACAAATGTGCTGAGAGTACATATGCGCGCGCACGTGCGCGCGCGCGCGCGTGTGTGTACGGATATCGCATGTACTACGTAGACGTTGTATATCTACGATTTTTTTTTCGTTAACGTAGAATACGGAATATAAGTATAATTTATCTTTTAGTACCTTTACGCCGTTAATTACGCTTGTTTTAACTCTATATTGCTCTTTGTATTGCTTCGGCGGCAGTATAGCCCTACGTAATCATGCAATGTATATTTTATTGGTAGTTTTTTCTCGTTGCTAAGTAATAAGTAATCATAATAATAGGAGTGGTGTTTTCGTGTATATGTGTAGGTGTGTGTATGTTTATGACGATAATAATAATAATAATAATAATAATTTCGCTCGTCACGCATTATCATTGCCGTGTGTAATGATAATCGTAATTGTCGTATATTCCCAATTTGCAACTTTTTTCCGAACTATTCAGCGGCTTATATCCATTCTCTCTCTCTCTCTCCCTCTCTCTCTTTCTCTCTCCCTCTCCCTCTCCCTCTCTCTTCTTTCCTTTCCTTTTCTCTTTTCCGCAACCTCTCCCTTTCATCTTCTTTCTTCTCTCGTACGTACGTACGTGTGCACGCGTTTTAATCGTAGATAACTCGATCACGTCTCGTTCTATTTATTAATTCAATATAATTTTGTTGATAACCAAGTCTTCCGACATATTTCTATAAATATAATTAACTTTATACGCTTTGCATGTACTGCGCTCTCAAGTAAAAGCTACAAACAGCTGAAAACCTACACACGCACACACATACACACGCACACACGTACGCACACACAATACGCATGCGTGCTCTCTGATTCTACTCACACGCACACGCGCACTCTCTCTCTCTCTCTCTCTCTCTCTCTCTCTCTCTCTCTCTCTCTCTCTCTCTCTCTCTCTCTCTTTCTCTCTCTCTCTCCCCTCTCTGTCTTCTTTTTCATTCCTGTGAATTTTTCCCTCTCGTTTTATATTCTCGAATCATTATGACTGCATCTCATATCTTTTATCTTGCCTTAAAATCAACAGTCAGGCTAACATTAACATATTTTGCGCGATGCTACTCTTTTAATCCTATTAATCTCGAATTTTCTACTGAGCATATACTCGCTAAGTTCTCTTTATCACTTATACAGGCGTTTACTCGTACTGCTTCTTACGCGATTTATTATTTCGTTATTATTATTATTACATTATTTCTTTTTTTCTTGGTTTTCAGTTTGCACGTTCCGCTAATCCGACCGTTTAAGCGCGTGTATGTAATTGCTGTTGGCTACGCCATTGTAGGCTTAAACTATTGCGGGTTAAAGATTCGTTGATCTAATCTGGCCCCATTCACTCGCGCTCTCATTCTTTCGCTTTCTCCCTCGTCTCTCTCTCTCTCTCTCTCTCTCTCTCTCTCTCTCTCTCTCTCTCTCTCTCTCTCTCTCTCTCTCTCTCTCTTTCTCTCTCTCTCTTTCTCTCTCTCTCTCTTGTTTTAATTAATAAATATATTATATCGGGCGCACGCCTCGTCGAGAACATGCGGCCGCCTACAAAGTTATTGCTTTTGAATACCCCGGCTTCCTTGGGAGCATCCAATTGGAACAATATCCTGTAAATATCAGTCGTACTCGGGATGCGGGGGATATAGGGTCGTCTTGGACTGGCGGACTCTTTTTCGGTGGGTTTCACAAGGGAACTCTATCACAATACGTACAGTATTAATATCTATATGCGTTATAGGTAAGATAAGGGTCACCTTATATCACATCTATTCTGAAAGTGTTGCGGCCGTTTTTATTTGCTGTAGTAGCAAATTAACGAGGACAATCATGCCAAATCATGCGCGATATCGTATTCGTTATTTGTACAAATTAGCAACGTTTGGCATAATGGGTTCTCCACCCACAAGCCTCAGTAAATACAGTTGCGAAAAAGCCAATAAAGATAATAACGAGAGGAATGTTATGTCTCGCAGAAATTTTCCACAACTTCAAATAACACAATATTTTATTGTGCAACTCATTGGAACACGAAGAAGTTATATTATCAAAGATCATATGTATCGATAGAGGCAAATATCTTCATATTTCATTTTTATTGCGCATTATATGTTTTTAATAATCGACTTCATATTTTTATTACGAGATCGCGTCTTTAATTATAAATTGAAATATCAAAAAGGAGGTGGTCTAAATTATTTTTTATTACCGTATCAATTTGGATCGTCCTCGTCAATTAGTGAATTTCCTTCATGCCATTCGACAAGCAGCTCATAATTATTAATTAATTTCGTCATTGACAACAAGAATAATAATAATCCAGAATCGTTATAGTAGCTGAGATGTTTTACCTTTTTTATTGCTTTTATTTTAAAGTCGTCTGCAGTTCCTTCAAATCTGTAATTGACACTGCCCGTACTTGCATGAAACGCATTGAATACGCTAAAATAACAATTTTCTGGCGTTTAGGCACTTTTTTCTGTTTCTTCTCTCCCTTTTTTATTATTTTGTTTCTCTCTTCTTTTCTCTCTTTCTCACTTACTCTCGCTCATTCACTCTCTCACTATATATTTTCTTCTTTCCTTTATACTCTTTTCTTCCTTTCGCTGCAGAAAACTCTCACTCTGTGGAATTTGTTGTTTCTGTTTAGTCGTTACATCTTTTCCTCGTCCATTATTACTAATAGCGATTTAAGATCACATTTATAATTGGATTAACATGGAGTCTGAGCTTCGAGTAAGATGAGAAAAGAGCTTCGAGGAAATGAAAGGGGAAAGAGGATCATGTTGAAAGAATTAAATTGCAATAGAGAGGGGAGAATTACTGGCCCGGTTCCATGTGGTTAAATATCTTTCCGTTTCTCTATTTACGTATGTGTTGAATGTTACTGCAAATTTTACGGATTGCACGATTACATTTAATCGAAATTATGTGATTAATACGGCAAATTTAAAATATGCTAAATAAACATGCAACAATATGCAATAGATGTGCCTTTTATCTTGACCAATCAGCTTGCTATTGATTGCACGTTTGATTTGTTACATGCGATTATTTACGTCTGATAAGCAAATTACTCAAACGCACATCGTATGATATAGTGTTATAATAGCATAGCGTCAGAGACACTACCAATAACTGTCATATAATACACGATATTCTCCGTGTTAAAAATGTTCATCAAATTTATCATGGGACTTAACGAAATTGCCATGTGTAACGAAAGTCAGCAGTCTTTTGCAGCAACTTCTCCGTAACGCAGTTCTCGAACGCACACCGAATACAATATATTCGCAAAATTAAACATTTCCTGTCGAAAAAGGTCACCGCGCTAAGCAAACGTAATGGATCGTGACACTAATAATTCAGGCTTAATCCTCTTTGAGTCCGTCTTAATACGCATTATGGAACCGAGCCTTAATGCCAGGATCACCATTAATACGAATTCGGATCACGTCTCGTGCAAGGAAACGTGCAAGTTTACAAATGATCAGTGATTCCTTTAGGGAAGATGGGAGAATGAGGGGTTGAGGGAGGAGGACGCGTGCGCACACGCATATCTCTAGATTCTGGCTATCGATCCGCGTCGTTTATTTATTTTATCGTCCGAGAGCGCGCACCTGTGTCAATGTCGGCGCGAGTCATAAGCGCCGTTCGCTCACACAGCCTGTTCATTATCGGTCACCAATGCGTTAAGAGAACGGCAGGCCGTTTCAACGGCGGGCGCAAATCGCTCACGGATTTCCCTTCAATTATGCGCCTTCCGGACTGACAGCTATCCGATCCGTTAGTTGCTTGCCTGACCGACTACGGATTCATTCATACGCACGCAACGCGATGCATCATCACACATATACACGCACGCGCGCGTGCGCGAGCTATACGCGCACGCAAGCACGCACGTACGCACGCACATACACTGAAAAACACGCGTGTATAGTTAGTAACAGACAAAGTGGATAGCACAGTAAACGACCATAGTTGTAGAAGACAAGATATCCACGAGATATGAAGTACGAAAAGTGATCAGCTCAGTGATTTCCAAGGAACCGGCCTTATTGACTGTCTAATTACACACTAACGACAGCTCCGAACATTTTTCAAGCCGAGTTCAATTTCCGGCTTTCGCTTAAGGCATCTCGAAAGTGCAGTGCGAAAGTGACATTATCTTCTCATTCCTTCTTTTATATTTTTTTATATACGCATGCGGAAGTACATACGAATCGATCGAACAGACATGAGATCGAAAACGATTTTTTGATCGTTTATACCACGAATTTTGTTTCTTCCACAGCTCCTTCTCTCTTTCTTTCTCTCTCCCCCTCCCACTCTCCCTCTCCCCTTTCTATCTCCCCACTCCCCCTCCTCCTCTACCCCCTCCATCTCCCCTTCCCCCTCCACCCCTCTCTCTCTCTCTCTCTGTCTTTCGTCTTCTTTGTACTTAATATCACTATTTAGTCAGTTACGTCACTTACTAAGATTTTATTGACTCAGTATTGACTTTTTTTCGATATTTGAGCATTTCGATTTCATTTATGTCCTTTTTTGATCTCAGTGTCCTCGATCAGATTCGCCGCATAGTTTGTGATGCAACAAACAATGAAGAGGTCGCGCGAAATAATATTCGGGCGCTTTCGCAATTGCACGATCAAAACGACGACGCGTTGTGATTCCTCGAAATGTTTCTCGTGAAGTGTCAACGATAATATTAAACCCGTGCGGCCGAAAATCATATACACATTGTTCAAGTTTTGTAAATTTGCAATACTCATCTCCTACTCGATATAAAAAATATATTCTCTCACTATATTGTAAAGAAAGATGAAATTTTATAGTCGCTATGTACCGTTCTATTGGTTCAATATTTCATTTTGTATATAGACTCACTGCTTTTAATGTCTTCTCTCTCTCTCTCTCTCTCTCTCTCTCTCTCTCTCTTTTTCTCTCTCTCTCCTCTCTTTTTTGTCTTACCCCTCATCCTACCTCTCTCACTTTCTCTCTTTTCCCTCACTTTCGCACTTTCTGTCAACTCTCTTCTGTGCCTTCTCCCTCAACGCCGCCAAATTAATCACGCGAATCACGAACAATCGAAAGTATGCCGACACAGCCGAACATCGAAATCCTGCGTTTGAATTGGCTCAGATATTTGTACATTCACTTGGACATTACACATAAAATTATTCTAGATCGAGTATTGCTTTGTCCTAATTCGAGAACGCGAAAATTTACAATCGTTCCGTCAACAGATACGAGACCAATCACAAAATTTTTCGATTGCATCTCTCTCTCTCACGCACATTCCAAAGTATCAAAAAGGTGTTCTGCGTTTCTCATGGACATAATCAATATCAGTGGTGAGGGGAATTCGAAGATAGCCGAGACAATATCAAATATTTATTATTATCGACCGGGCACACCCGCACTCATAAATCGAGAGTACTGGGAGTGTATTGCATCGTTATTCAATTAATTAATTTCCTCCCCCCGGTACGTTGTATTGCTTTCGATTTGAGACGCGAATCGCTCGATTTTTTGCTTACTAAGCTAAATTATTCGTGAAAAGAAAGAAACTCCGTTCGATATTGACCGAATGAAGCTTCGGATCTTGGTGTTCGTTGGTATACTCGTGCTGAGAACTGCACTGCGATACATTTTGTTGTAAAATCCCGTAAATTGAAATGATCGAGCCGTTCTCGAGAACGAGGGAGACAAATTCGCTACTCTTCAACGAAGAACTAAGAAATCCCAAAAACTTCCGTAAATGCCTCGCAATTTCCTGCATTGAAACTTCGGCCGACTTGAGTTTCACTGTCTACTTAAAGTTTCTTTCGGTACGCAGCACTGTTCGAACTTGACCTACCGTGAAAAATATTTCCATTTTTCACATGTTTCATCAATTTGTTCTCGTGCACAACATTCCGACAGAAACTCGTGCAGCACTTACAAGTCAACTATTTTTCACATATTTGAGTGCGTCACCTTTCTCAGTTTTTCGGATATCTACGCAAGGTTCAACTGATAAATGATACCATACAAATATTTAATTTATACGACGAATTTGTTTGTAGAAATTAACCCGGCCCTTTCCTCTTTTATTTTTTTCAAACCTCTATGGTTCCGCTGGGTACGCGATATTACATGTAAAGTACACGCTATCAACAAATTTGGAAAGGTTTCGACAGGTATCGGAATAATTTTGGTACTTACGGCACGTCTGGTGAAACGAAAGAATGTAAAACCAGAGGTCGGCTGCTCGACCGACAGGCGTTAACATTACGTGAAAAATACGCAGATATATATATTTATACATACATATACATACATACATACATATACATATACATACATATAAATATATATATATATATATATATATATACATACATATATATATATGAATGTATGTATATGTGTATGTGTGCACGTTGTGTCAATCGGAAATAATCGAAGAAAGAACGAATTCGAGATCATCACGCCGATATTTATCGAATATTGGCCCGATTGGGAACCCAGCTCTCGCCAGTATAACATTATTTATAATAGTTTACTTCATCTTGCTGCTTATACAATACGTTTTAAGTGCTGATTTCGTTTAAATATTCCTTTATACTGCTACGTGTTTCCTAATACTCATGATATACATATATATATATATATTTATTTATTTATTTATTTATATACATATCTTATTACGTGGCGAAAAGAAAAACTCGAATGCAGCTGAAACTAATTCTAAAAATAACGATATTAAGTAAGTACTCGCGATGTTAGATCGACGATACTTTATAGTCGAGTCATCTTAATATATATATGTATACATGTTTTTGTTCGTGTATACGTAATTGCGTGTGGTGTATATCTGAGCAATACTTACTATATAACACACGTCTCGAGCTATTAAATGCGAGTAAAGGTAAGACGCTTTAGCGTTACATCACGTACGAACATCCCTCGCTTCGTTGTACGTTGTATTCTTTCGGTGTACAGTGATTAATCAGTATGCTCTTTAATCATCGCTCTTTAACTTCCGATTTTTCTCAACAACGTTCGCTCCTGCTTTCACTCTGCGTGAAAACAAGATCTTTCTTCCGTCACATCTCTCTTCCCTCCGCTCTTTCTATGATAAGTCACCTTTTGCGTGCAGAAAAGCGCGAACCGGAAGTGCACCGCAATGTCGTAAAGAGCGCGTATAATCAACTAGGAAGCTTACGCAATCGTGACTTGAATATTCCGTTCCAGTGTGTAGTCATATGAAGTAATGATTCGCCGTCACGATAGACATCTGTAATTCGATAATTTCTTCTTGCACTTACACACATGTACGAGACATCAGTGCGTCGCTTTTATGTGCCTCATCCGGAATCGACCGCTGAGTTGTGCGATGTCTATTGGTCGCCGATTCACTTTGTCGGGAATTATTTTTCGCGGTGGTAAGTGTATTTTCGCGCGCGTCGAGAGTTGATTGATTCAGATAATGAAGCAAGTATTTAAGTAGTAAAGCAAACTGCCGATTTCTCGATTTCTACCGACCATTTTTCCGGGTTTTCCCGGGATTGAATCCAAATAAAGCGAGTATCCTGAATTCTGGATGAGACTTTTAAACGATCTCAAAGGACCTCTCCAAAGATCGATTAAAAAAGATAATAATAAGAAATTGTTAGCTGAGATCTTTTTTCCATTTAATCGATAGGGAAACCTGCTGTTACATCGATACTATACTTGGTATGTACTTAATACTAGAACTAGTTTCTGAACACATCGATCTCTAAGTACCATGCTGTTAAGAGCAATTTATTATCATCGGAGAAGAAAAGTATGAAGTACCTGGGATCTTACGAAATCCGATGTCCAACGACATCGTAACATCACATCGGCCTAGGAATGCTTATACGATATTTCAATGGTGAATCATTATCAGTGTTGAACACTCGACATGTTACATTGAGCATCATGATCTTTTTTTCTGGGAACGTATTGATGAAATTTTCTAAACAAATTTTAATTTTCAATTTTGCCACAGCTGATATTCAATAATCGGTTAATGTATACGTCGTACTAAATATGATTAATTCATTATTATGAATAATTTTTTTTACACTGATCATTACAAACGGAACCTGCGATAACTACAAAGTATCGAGACACGTGAAGAAAGCACCTGTAGTGCTATTGGTACGTTAAATGTAAGCATCTCTATATTACGTCCCTAAATTAAACGGATGTTGATGTGTACGTTTCAAAACTATTCGTCTTTTCCGATTGGACAGGATTTCATCTGATCGTACGTGGTCCTGCGAAATGTCACAGTAAACGATAACGAATAGTACAGCGACATTAATAAACGATAATAATATTGCAACGTAAATTGCATAATGTGTATTAGCAATTTAATGATAATTACGATGCAAACCCGGATGTGTTATTTTATTATAACACGCATAAGCGTGCAATTAACAGAATATTTGTACGTCTCTCGTTGTCTTGAATCACGTGACTTAACACTTTTAAACGACGTTAAATGATATGATTCATGACGATGAGAAACGCGTAGAAAAAAAGTCTCAGGCAGTCACACACTTATGTTTGTAAAAAAAATATATTTGGATTTGCAGTGCGCTCAAATATTATATATATATACGACGACGTGTTTCAACTTGCTGACGCAATTTGCAAATTACCGTGTTGCAAATCGATATTATAACAGCAAACTCTAGTTTTGAGAGCGTATAACACAATGAACGATACGAAATAAAAATCAACATGCGCTTTATGTTTCAATATTTAAAATTATCGGAGGGAACTTTTGAGGGATACGTTATAAATTTAACATCTAATTCAAATCTGCTTACTTTAATCATATTTTGGTCATTGTAGCTATAATATTTGTGCTTGTTTATATGAAATATTTAATTCCTCGTTTTTATTTAAGGAACTCGCGCGTATCAATGGCCATGCTGGTACGATTATTATTTTCGTACTATTCAATTCAACCCCGACTCGCGCCCCGTTCGACGTCCCGTGTTTTTGAGAATCATTTTCACTTTTTACATTTTAAATACGAGCGCTGCTCCATTTTCTTTCTAAATCTTGAAACACGCATGATGCTCTGTGTTAATAAGTAAACCAGCGCGGCGAAATGGAATCTATTCGAGTGTAGTTAAAAGAACGCGCCGGTACGATCGACTGTGAAATGTTAGTTAACGGTTTCCGCATTTTCACGTGGTGAGTACGAATACCGACGATTCCGAAATTACGTGCTATACTTGTATCCTCAAGGATCGTTGCGCCAGATCAGTTTTCCCGTGGCATTATAGACCGGCCGAAAGCGCAAGCAAGGTTAATTGGGCGGCCATTAAGATTCATTAGCCCTTCGTGCTGATTCTCTCACCACAAACGTTCGTTAATTGTTTTCCTATTCATATTTTTTTATTTTCTTCCTCTCACCTATACCTAGGGCGACTAACAAATGGGTTTAAAAAATCGTCAAGGCTCCGGTTGGAAGGATTACAAAGTACGTCGTGCGTTCATCTGGTCTGTGTCTAACACAGTATTATCTGAGTCGAGAGGAATGTCTTGTCACGTTACATCGAGAAAAGGAGAAAGAAAGAATGAGGGAACTGCAGAGACGAGAAGGGGAAGGAAGCAGAGAGAGGGAGAGAGAGAGAGAGAGAGAGAGAGAGAGAGAAAGAGAGAGAGAGAGAGAGAGAGAGAGTGCGAAATTCAACAAGATAGAGTCAAATGAACAGTTTCTCATAAAAATATTTGTTTTGTCAACGAACTTGGAACATCAATTTCGATGAATTATAAACTCGACGGTGTTCGCGCAATACATACATCGTGCGATGAAACATGGCAGATACGTGTCGTTTTACGTACCTCCGAGCACTCGTCACGTCCTGTCCGCAACATGAGTTCCACTACGATGGCATACAAAAGTATCGATTTATGAGCGAGTGCTCCACTCAATTCATCAGCGAACGTACTAGCGACTACGGGCAAATTGTTCGCCGTGTAGCGTGCGATATCGCACGATTTCCTTCTTTTCGTAGACAATGATGTATGTATACGTGCATATCCTGTTGTCGCGTGTCTTCTTTAAATTACACAAGCCCGTCAAATAGCGTCAATTAGCGTGAATTATGCTCGGACGAGAACGACGCGTATTGTGCACAGGTTGCAATTGGGGCGAGTTAATCGAATTGACGAGTGAATTAGTCCTCTCTCTCCCCCTCTCCTTCCATCCCCTCCCCTCCATCCCTGCCCTCCCACCCCTCCCCTATACCTCCACCCACCCCTATCCCCAATCTCCCCCCTCTCCCCTCCTTCTCCCTCCCTCTCTCCTTTTCTCCCCCCTCTCTCCCTCTCTTTCTCTCTCTCTCTCTCTCTCTCTCTCTCTCTCTCTCTCTCTCTCTCTATTTCTCCCTCCCCCTCTCTCTCCTTATTTTAGTCTCATTTCTTTCAAAACTCACTCGCCGATCAATTCTCGTTCGTTCAAAATTATCAACTGTCGCGCTCGATCAGTGACGATTATTAACGCGTTTGGTATCTTTTGCAGCTCGAATATTAAATTTGAATCCTGCAAGTTATCCGTTATGATGAACCGAATCGTCCTTCAATCGCGCTGCAAACACTCTGCGACGACAAACGAGGATTTGGTGGCGATTGTGCATTTTGAAGCGCAGCTGGCAAATTAAAACAAAATAACGGCACGGACGGAATCGCAATTAAATCAAAGATAAATTGAAAAAAACTCTACGGGTTAGCGTGCGTCGCAGATCGGCCGGATATTGCAATTAAATCAAAGATGAATTGGAACGAAATGACGGTCGATCTGCGTGGGCTTTTAATTAAAGTTAAATCAAAGGTAGGTTAAAACAAAATAATGCGGACGTTAATTCGCCCGATGTGGGAGTGAATTAAAACAACGTTCCGGATATTTGTCGGAAAATGGCGGGAACGCATATTATAACGAAATTATACTGGCGGTATTATTTTTCCACGAAAATGTGACCGGCGAATTGTTTTGCCGAATTGAGGGATGCGCCTAATTGAACAAAGTGAGTGTTTATGTGATTGACCACACATGCATAATCATCACGAGATAACGATGAGATAAAGTAGAAAAGAAAAATCCAAGCAGGAGAAAGTCCGCGAGAAAATAACGACAACGGGATGAAGGGCAAACGAACATAGAAACACGCGACGATTGTCACCTAGCAAGCTTGCCAATTAGAGCGTACAACGACTCGACTGAAATTTCCCACTCATATTTTTGACCTTCAAGTTGAACCACAAAGATAGGCAAGAATACTCGAGATGGAAAAATGGAAGTAGAACGATACTCGGAAGAATCTATCATCAGCACGTTTTCGTGTATGTGCGTGTGTGTGTGTTCATTTTGTGACGTGTATGCAGTCTGTAAAGTAAGAGCGTGCACAGCATAAATGGCAGTTGGCTTCAAATATCGTCCTAGTTTTTTTGTGAGCCGATAGATCAAATCTTTGTCGTGAATGCTTTGTCACAAAAGATTTAGTTGGCGTCGAACTCTAACCTGAGAAACACGTTAATCGTCATGAGTGCCGCATACGCATCGCGCTACGAGGCTGTGTTCCTTTGTTCCTACCCCAAAGGACCAAAATTGTCATATGCAGTGGCTGCTAAATACATGGGAAAGTCAAAATCGTTCGTCGCTAAGTGGGTTCAGCAATATAAGAAAATCAAAAATGTCGATGACTTGCCAGAATGTAGCTCGATAGGCAAAGTGACGCCGAATATGGAAAAAGAAATTGTGAATTTGTTTAAGCGGAACCCGACCTTAATGCTTAAAATTTATGAGAAGTGTTTGTTGCCGACTGCTGAACGATGTTTCATAATAAAAAACGAGGACTGGATCTTACAGGAAGACAACGACCCAAAACACCGGAGCAAGCTTTGCACCGAGTGGAAAGAGCAGTCTGGCATTGTCACAGTTGATTGGCCATCGCAGTCGCCAGATGCAAATCCCATTGAAAATGTGTGGGCATATCTCAAGCACAAGCTTCGAGGAAAAAGAATGTGCACTTTGAAGTAGCTGACACGACAAATTCGTCTCATTTGGAGGTCTTTACCGAACGAATACGCAGTCAACTTAGTGGAAAGTATGCCTCGGAGATGCCAGGCAATTATCAATGCCGGTGGTGACTGGACTCATTATTAATGGTATAGCATTTTTCTTCTCATGGAGTACAACAAATCCATGTACTTAAAAATCATTAAAAATAAATTTTTCTACACATTAACCCGTGCACGCTCTTACTTTACAGACTGTACCTGCGCACGTAGGTGTGTATGTATGAACAATAAGCACGCTTGTTCTTAGGAGTTGGAAAATAGTCGTTTATTGTACCACGAAGAATGCATTTCTCAATGTTTAGTCCCCGTTTCAATTTTTCGAAAACGCCATGAGATAACTTTCTTTAGGAATTAAGTTTTTGAGATCAAAACAGAAAATACAAAAGAGTAGGATTCGTCATGATTGGGTCGAAAGGACTTTCCACGCTGCACGTTTCGAAGCTGAATTACCACAACGTGACGACAATGATAACGACGACGGTGTTTTGATTACACTGTAGATAAATTATTATCAAACGATTAAATTAATATGATTACGTGGGCTCTGATGTTATTGTTACGTTTTTATTAATTACCCATTCTATTAATGTCCTTTAATGCACAATGCATATATATAGCGCAAGAATATAACTCGGCCTAATCTCCTCATATAATACTGCTTGTGATTTTCATGCGTACCTCTCGACTTAATATGCATGGAATTGTCAGTTTTATTTCAGCCAAAACAACGAGTAATTCGGAACGTTTTATACGAGTGAAGCTCTTCTACTCGGCCAATTACATAGACGATAGAGTATAGCGATGTCTAGAAGCTTACGCCTTACGCTATGTCGTATCATTATAACTCCGCGACTTAAAGAGAATAATAGTAGGATAGAGATTATATTTACATAGCACACAAAAGGGAAGGGGCTACTCGAGATGCATCTGCTTCTTTTTGCCGTTATTCTACTCGGTAACTTCTACTGCTAATTATACGTCACATAGATGCTGCCTCTGAATATCATAAAAATACCATCAATTTTAATATATCAAATTTTAATATATCATTCATTTTTTCTTCTATATTTCTTTCTCTCCCCCCCCTCTTTCTCCCTTCTTCCCACTGTTTCTCTCTTCCCCCTCTCCCTCCTATCTCTCTTTCGCTCGCTTGCTCGCTCGCTCATTCTCACTCACTTTTTTGTACTCACTGCTTTGAGCACTTAAGATCAACTTTGATAATAAGGTTGAGCTTGGGGAACAATCCTTCGATACGAATTACCGCTGAATTTTAAAAATTTAGCGGTTATTGGAGTAGCCACTATGTTAGCATTTTTTTTCCTTAAGGCAACGACATACTCACAAAAAAAAAGAAACACACGAAAAACGAAAGCTGTACAGCGTTTTGCTTTAAAATATTGAAAAAATTGCGATGTTGAATTGGAATATTGAAATTGCGACAACTGGAAAGATTTAATACATTATTTGTGTACTTAACATATGATATTTTGTTACGTGAATCGCGGTGAACATAAATAATAGCATTGCGAATGAATATCGCACAATTGTTTCACGCAGTTCACGGTTTTCGCGGTTTTATGAGATTTGTTATATATTTACCAAAACTGAACTTAAAATTAGCATCAACCAATTAGATTAATACATTATATAGCACGTTTATAGTATTTGCACACCGTTTATAACATTAAGTCGCACTGTCGTCGTTTGAGAATGGGTGAGAAAAGAAGGTATTGACCATTTTAATGAATTGTTTTAATCTTTTCCCTACAAATTTCATTCTACAGTTACGCGATTGCTACGCTTAAAATGCGCTAAAAAAATAAACTATTGGGAAAGAACCCTTTCTCCCTCCCTCTCTCTTTTTTCTCCTTCTCTTTCTCTCCTCCTTTCTTTTTCTCTCTCTCTCTCTCTTTCTCTCTCTCTCTTTTTCGTGACAGATGTGTGACTTTTTCTCTTCGATCAAATAACAATTTAAATGAAAAGTAAAAGAATTTAACTAAATATGATGTAATGATCTGGCACGATTCTCATAACAACCCCTCGCCGTCCACTAATTGCTACTATAATCATCGATCGCTTTTTTCTACATACAGCACTTTACAGCTATTCAATTTTTACGCACGATTTCTTTCGTGCTATTTCTATCGGTTACGAGAAAACAAGTTAAACATGTTTCCTTTTAATCAAAATTACCTCTTAAAGCTCCGCTTTGTTTATCTGTAATGGCATTCTGACACATGTTCAAGTTATGAGTTACGACTATGTACAAGATATTTCATGACCGGCGATAAAATTGAAAGCAACACCATCTTTCTTAAGAAAATAATACGACTATAAATATTCTCATTTCGTATCATTATAGCGTTTGTGATGGACAAACGTAGTTCCGTATTGTGAAAAAATATCTTCTAATATGAATTATATAGAAGTAGACGAACGTAGTGAGCAATTTCTGTGGAATCGAATAGAATGGCTAACATTCTCTGTCGATGTTGACTTATTATTTTCCTTTTCCCAGCAAAGAATCAAAGATTGCTTTGGGATTTGTCTTTGTCTCCGGCGAGAATATTCTATTCACGTGTATATATGTATAATATATAAATGTATACTAATATATATTACCAAGATCCGGAAGTTTAAATACTATCTACTAACTATACACGCGAAACTACTTTATACTTTATGTAAAGTAGCTTACCGCTTGAAACGATGTCCCTTTTCCATCTTTACAAAACACAATGAAAATTGCACATGTTTAGTTTTTACATTTGTAACACATGGATATCGATCGTTGTATCGAATCATTGTACTAGCATAATAATAATAATAGTAATAATAATAATAAAGGGTGTCCCAAAATTCACGCAAGAAGTAATTTTGATAGAAAACACAGGTTTATAATTAAAAATTGTAAACTTTTTATTGATTCATAAAGTATACAGTATAGGGTTATGTATGGAATAGCATATCGGGTAAATGGCCTCCACGGTTTTACTGGCACATATGCACTCTTTTGTTGAAATTTTCCATGATCGTTTTACATAAATGTGGCTGAATTTCATTGATACAGCGTTCAATTTCCTCCTTCAAGGCATGGGTGGTCGTGGGCTTGTTGGCATAAACCTTAAACTTCAAAAAACTCCAAAGAAAAAAGTCCAACAACGTTAAATCGCATGATTTGGGCGGCCAAATCTGATCACCGGGAAATTACACGACCAGGAAATGACTCATGTAGTAATTGAATTGTTTCTCGGGCTGTATGGCATGTGACACCGTCTTGTTGAAACCACATGTCGTCCACATCCATATCTAGTAATTTAGGCACAAAAAACTAGATTATCATGTAGCAATAGCGAACACCATTAACTGTTATTGCCTGACCAGCCGCATCTTCTAAGAAGAATGGTCCGATGATGCCTCCAGCCCAAAATCCACCCCAAACAGTGACCAAACACGTTGTGGATGCATTTGTTTCTCAACAATCACTCGTGGATTTTCTGAACTCCAAATGTGACAATTTTGTCGATTAACCAAGCCATCAAGATGAAAATGAGCCTCATCGCTGAAGATGATTTTGTTCGAAAAAACAGCATCCACTTGTTGTTGTTTATAATCCATTCAACGAACTCTCTTCGCTGTGGCAGTTTACCCGATATGCTATTCCATACATAACCTTATACTGTATACTTTATGAATCAATAAAAAATTTACAATTTTTAATTATAAACCTGTGTTTTCTATCAAAATTTTTTGGGACACCCTTTATAAATAGATATACTAGGCAGGTTTCAGACCACATTTCAAGATGGCGGCCATGACGTCGTATGACATCATAAACTGTCGTCATATGATATACATGTTATAGGAGGAATAAGGAATAGAAGAGGGACTGTTATTAATTAAATTTATTCTCGAACGTCAATGAACGACTATCGAGTCATTATTAAACCATTATCGAACGCCACCGAACGTCTCACGATGTTGATAATAGTTCAATAGTAGTTTGATAGCTGTTCATTAACGTTAGATAGTAAATTTAATTAATAGCCCTCTCTCCCGCCCCACCGTGACATAATGTGACATGTGACGTCATAGCAGCCATCTTAAAAAGTGGTCTAAAGAATCCGCCTGGTGTATCTATTAATATAAGAATACAAAGGAAAGCAATAAATAAAATAATAGTAATAATAATGTAGTAAAAGTAATAATGCTAAAATTAATGCGACAGTACTATTGCCTATAACATAAATTAATAGGTGCCAACTTAATAAATACCAAAAGCAACATATATATAATTACATTTGCTGATTAAACATAATTATAGTACTACGCATATACCGAACGTAACAATATTCCTTGTACTCTCGAAACAATAAGAAAAAAAGATAAACGCAGAATAATAGGTACATGTGTGAATTGCTTGTACAAAATAAGTTAATGAGAATTTCGTATACACGAATCAAAGTAACTAAGAAAATTATGAGACTAAAGTTAGTCGAATGGCGCACAATACTACGAATTTTCGTTGTGATACGCGAAAAAATTAGTATTGCTTAATCGTTTATTGCTCTAGAGCGCGTCGTATATATTTATATATTAATATATATTCATTTTAATAGCAGCGTGGCGATGGCTTATTTATGGATGGCGCCGCGCAAGATGGAATTAAAAAATCGAACATAGCTCCATCGAGCGCATAAAGCAATTGCTGGTCGATTCTAAGAATCGATATCAGTTGACGAGCTACGCCAAAATTTTCGTTCACTCTATACTTCTTGCAACTTTTGACGGTGAAGCACCATTTCTCGCTCTTTCTCCCTCCCTCTTTCTTTCTCTCTCTCGCTCTCCCTCCCTCCCTTCACCCTCTCTATCCCTCTCTCTCTCCCACCTATCTCCCCTCTCCCCCGCTCTCTCCCTCTCTCCCTCTCTCTCTCTCTCCCTCCCCCTCTCTCTCCCTCTCTCTCACCGTCTATCTAGCTATGCATGCAAAATACGTTTTATATCACGTCTGAATATAATGATCGTTGCAAAATATGCGGGTTGCCCGCTCGCTCGCCATCGCGACATAAAATTACATATTGTTAGTTTAAAATCGGGACTTCTTTCGGTTTGTGGGCAACTGAAGCATGGATCCACACCCCTTTTGATCGCGTTCATTGCATTCTCTTTGTGTACGTAGAACGTATAAAATAGAATAATTTTAAATCATCGGTTAAATACGCCGAAATCAAGACTCATCGATTTATGTGATCTCGAACAAAACAATATTGCAAATTTATCCCAATATAATTATCGGCATTATTGGCATCTCTGCGATGCACAAATACTCGCACATAATTGGTTGTTTTTTCATAAATATAATTAAATGTGGAATGCAGCGTAGCCTCTCTGTGTAACCAGCGAAGTGCGCTACGCGGGATGCATTAATTTTGCGCAAATAATATCAATTAGCGTGTCAATAGAATCTATTTACATTATTGTTGTAATATAAATAACATAAATCATTAAACAATAAAATTAAACATACCGCACGATGTGTTATTATGCATCACTGTAAAATATAAATCTAAAGCTGCTGCTGGTCTCGGTTACATGAAAAATATTTATTTTACAATGAATCGCGTGAAGAAATGGACGTCACGCCGCTTTAAATTATCTGATAATAATTTAACTTTGTGTTTTTTCTTTCTTTTCTTTTCTATGGACATCTTCAATACGAGACGTAGATCACAGGCGGTGTGGATTGGGCACTCATTCTTCATCATGTCTAAGCACATCATCGGTTCACATTTATTAAACTTCGGATGTCCGCCTCTATATGCATAATTATATAATTCGTTGTGTCGAAACATTGCTTTGACCATACGTGTTGTCATACTTACTTTTTTTATATTGCTTCTATAAAATATTTGTATGTGTGTACGCGCGCGCACACGCGTGCGTGTGTAACAGTGATTATTTGTTTATTATTCAATTTACTCTAAGTACGTTGTGTGTGTGTGTGTGTGCGCGCGCGCGAGCGCGCGTGCATTATGCGTGTACATGTATGTCAAGTGTACATGTAAATCCGTTTTACGCGACGCCGTACGCGTGTATGTGTGCCCACGATCATAACCGGTCGACCCACGAGTACTCCCGAATATTATGCATACGACTGTTTCAGGTCGTCGATTCGATGTATCGCGGTGCAAGGCTTGTAACTAAAATGCTAACTCGTACCGACTACGGCAGAGCGCGTGAATCATATAATCACGCCAGACACGCAGGTGTGCGTCGACAAAAATCAGGCCAACATAAAAAATAGAGAAGAGGAAGGAAGCGCAACGTATAACGATTCCGACTTGACGAAATCGCGTGAGTGCCTCTGGAATATCTATAGAGGCACTTTCGTTAACTTGTCAGACCTCCTTCACGCATTCATCAGAGGTAATGGCGGTACGCCATAACTTCGAGTGTGTGCAATGTCGCTAGTTTCTGCACTTATTGATCACCTATGGCTTTCCTCATTCCGCCCCAATCTGATGGATTATTATATAGACACTAAAAGAAGCGCACATACTCGTTGCCTCTATTATACGTGTGGATGGTTCTGAATAATCCTTTCCCTTTTTTCTTTTTTATCGAAACCGGCGAACTTAAAAGATTTAGCGAATAAGCTGTTGATCGCAAGATCAGCGGGAATTATTCAAATGAGAATTAGCAGATTAACTAAATAATCTATTCATACGATATTCATCATTCATTCTTGTCGTCCATTAATCCTGATACTTCGACCTCGTTATCTGTCGTTAGCAGAAATTTTCCAAACTTAAGCGCTAGCAATAAACAAAGAGAAGTATGTGCATGAAATATTGGAAATATCTCATTCCTTCTGACACTTTACGAAACGTTAAAAATAAAGAGAGAGAGAGAGAGATTAATATAATTATTTTAATTTGATAATAAAATTATAAGTGCTGAAGTTCAGCTGCGATCTCGTTGTAATAAAATTATCTAGAGTTTCCAATGATATTTGATATACTTTTTCTTAACGAAGATTAGACGTAGATTCGGACGATTAATGGCGGACAGCCATTGAGCCATCATCGATCACACCTGCGTGCTTTTCTCGCTGCTACGACGGTTGATCTCAATCATTGATCGCGTTTAAATGCAATCGAGACCACGCCGTGATCAAGATTCGATTAGCGCGGATCCATTCTCAATCCATGGATCTCGAATCTTTCGCTCTACTTCCTGTTTTAACTTTAGGCAGCTAAGTATTAATAAATAGTGTCTTCATAACGAGCTCGCGGACTAGAATCGTACGAGCTATAGTAAATATATATATACTATATATATATAATAATATAATATAATAATATAATATCATAATATGTAATAGGTATAATCGACTAGAATGACTAGACTTGCAGTGTGGACGTCACTGTTCGACGTGTTCCTTTCTCTTTTTTTTTTACGACTTAACATTACTGGACGTTTTTATTAATGTTAGACATTATTTGGTAAGACTCACACGCTCTCTCTCTCTCTCTCTCTCTCTCTCTCTCTCTCTCTCTCTCTCTCTCTCGCTCCCTTCCTTCCCTTCTAAAGTCGTCGCTCATTGCTCTTCCTTTCCCACATCCTCACTCTTTTTCTCTTTCATTCATTCTCACTCTCTCCCTCTCGATCTCTCTCCCTTTCTTTCTTTCTCTTTCTCTCCCTCTTTCTCTCTCTCTCTCTCTCTCTCTCTCTCTCTCTCTCTCTCTCTCTCTCACTCTCTCTCTCTCCATTTCTAACGCTCACATTTCTTTCTACTGGCACTTTTCTACTTAAAATCTACGGCAAACCTTATATCTCTCCTCTCCTCTGCTCTTCATATCTTCGCGATCAAGCGGTGATCATGAGACACCGCTAGCTTTCTCGTGATTCCTCGATCCTCGCAGTGTCCTCATTATTCTCCTTCTCGAAGCGCTGCTACAAGCCTCGGTTGGTGTTCTGTTGATGCTGCGTGGCATTATTACCAGCATGCTGCTGTTGCGGCTGCTGCTGCGGCTGTTGCATCTCTTCATCGCGTAGACATGCCGACTCCAGATGTTTGTTCAGATAGGACTTGAGGGCAAAGGTCTTGTGGCACCTCGAGCACTCGTAGTTTTTATCGGCGGAATGCGTCTGCATGTGTGCCCGCAGATTTGAACGGTCAGCAAACGCCTTGCCACAATGAGCACACCCATACGGCTTCTCGCCGGTATGGCTACGCAGATGACCCTGCAGCAGCCAGGGACGCGAGAACATTTTGCCGCAAACGCCGCAACTGTGAGCCAGCTTGTGCGTCAGCACGTGCATCGCCAGGGCGGGCATGCTGACATACGCCTTGCCGCAGTGGATGCATTTCTTGGCAGACTGTGAGTCGAGACTGCGATGCGTCTGCTTGTGCCGCGACAAGTTCGACGACGTGGCGTACTGCTTGCCGCACTCGGTGCACGTGAACTTGGGCCTGTCTGGTTGGGCCGCCTCTTTGTCGGGTACGGCGGCGCCGTTGTTGCTACTACTACGCCGCTTCGACCGACCATCTGACACAAAGAAGGCCTCGTAGGTGTAGGCGACAGTTTTGCTGCTGCCTGTGGTGCTGTCGGAAGTCGAACAGAGAGGAATTATGTCGATTCTTTCAAACGACAGGTGTCGAGAAATAGGGATGGATTATAACGTAGCTATAGCCTCGAGCAAGCTTCGAAGCTCTTGATCTATCTTTTCGAACTTACTATATCTTCAAGTTTGACGTGAGCTCTACGGTAGAGATTTTGACATTTTAACAGCGTTCATCGAAAGGACGTGACAAGTCCCTGAGTTTCACAGTTTGTAGGTTACCATTGTGGGTTCCACCTACATACCCGAAACTGCTCGAAATACTTGATGGGCGAAGGGTAGGGGGAGGAAGAAGAGAATCGTCAAAGCGTGAGACTCACCTGTCCCTACCAACGTTGCAATTTCCGCCGTTGGTCTCTGCGGTTGCCGGCGACTGCGGCTGCGGTGGTGTCTGCTCTTGCTGGCGCAGCTGATTGGTCTGCGAGCTAGGTACCGGCACGAGTACGGAGACCGGAATAGGTTGTGTCGTCGCTGACACCGATTGTAAAAGCTGCTGCTGCTGCTGTTCCTGCTGTTGTTGTTGCTGCTGCTGTTGCTGCTGCTGTTGCTGCTGCTGTGGTTGCTGCGCCACAGGTACGTTCGGCGACGCAGCAGCGGGCGGTGGAGGTGGCGGCGGTGGCGGTGGCGGTGGCGGCGGCGGCGACAGAGTGTGAATAAAAACAGAGTGCGTGGGCGCAGCCGGCGACGCACTGAGGTCCAAGATAGCCTGCGCAGCCGACAGGTCTTCTTCGGCGGACGTGCGGATTTCCGAGATCGTCTGCAAGCTGTAAGGACGGTAAATGTCCTTCTTTTTCGGCGGTAAGGACAACGCCGTGCCGGTACTGGTGAAACACATTGACAAGCTCTTGCGCGGTGGTAGGCTCAGGGACGCAGGCGATGATGACGAAGACGGACTTGTGACAGTCTGTTGCGGCGTCTGATGGAGCCCCGTGCCGGTCAGTACCGGAACCGCTAGTTCCTGCTGCGCGATCGGAGGCGGCGGTGGCGGCGGCGGCGATGGTGCTACCGGACGCGCCAGCTCCGCAGCGGAGCGAAGCGTTGCGTATTTAGGTGGCTCCTCGTGGTTGATCCAAGCTTCGTGCGTGTAACCTAGAAGAAGAAAGAGCCGTGCTAAGAAACAGCAGGTCGATCTGCGGAACAGTCGCGACCAGATGCAGACAGCGTATGCACACATAAGACGTCCGTCACAACACAGGACAAAGCTTGTGTGCGAATAGAACGAGTTAGAATTATTACAAAATTTCTTCCATTTTTTAAACAACCACGTGAAGTTCCAAGTTATGAGTGAAAGAAGATTGACGAATCAGTGCGCTCCGTGCGACGGGAGGGTGCGATCGCACGGAAAATGGTTGACGCCGCGATTGTCTCATAGCAGTATCGGATGTGCTACGACAATCATTTATGCGCTGATTGCTTTTTAGTAGTGGTATTTGCTGAAAAATAATCGCACAGTCAGCTATTTGTTATGCGATCGCGTTATCTCATTCGCGCATGGCTCGCGCTAATTCGTCAATCTTTTTTCACTAACAACTTAATATTTTACGCGGTTGTTCAGAAAAATGAGAAGACATTCTATTCATTTTGTCCCGTCCTACTCTACGAACTTTGTCATGTGTGTTGACAATATGCTATATATACACATGGTATTCATTTTTTAAGAGTTTCCACCTCAATATCTTCTAAAATATGTGTTATGCGGAAAGATATTGGATATAAAAGTTATAAAGTTTTAAAGGGAATTTATGATAGTGATCGTAGAAGCCATGCAAGTGACACTTTTCAGAATCATTTTAAAACCAACTTTTTTTTTTAAATGGAACGGGATATCTTTTATTACACGATTCGGGAAAACAGATGATCTTATATCTAAAGTCCTCTGGAACTTAACTTTTTTTAATGTAACTTTTCCACTGAAAAAAATAGAAAAAGTTAAACCATGTGTATGCGTTACCTTTGTATACACATGCGCACGTGATATATTGTGTATAGCATGAAAGAGAGAGATTGAGAAAGAAAAAAGGAAATAAAGAAAGAATAAAGGACGATTACAGTTCATTTTTTATCCATACATTATTTTCAAAATGTTCATCACTTTTCCTATATCGAAATAAATTTTGTTTCATGTTACTGTCTCACATTCTGAAAAATGTGTCAAAGAAACGATTTATAACAAGCAAAGTGTTTTCAATCAACAAATCGATCGAGGATTGAATGACTGATATCCTGATAGGTAGATTGGCAGACGTGAATCCCTTGTGGTCAATAAGATCCTTTGATTTGTCGCTATTAGATTTTTTGTTATGGGAACACGAGAAATCAATCATTTATAAAACTTCGGTAAACGGCATTCAAAATTTAAAAAATAATAATTGAAGCTTGTAAATCCATTTCTCGACAAATTCTTTTTACAAAATAAGAAAATAATTTGAAAAATTTATTTTCTGATAAAATTTATTTTTGTACGGAGAAATGATAAACATTTCTTTTTTAACTATAAACGAAAAAAATTAGCTATAATCGTTCTTCATTCGCTCTCTCCCTCTCTCCCTTCCTCTATCTCTTTTCATATATATATACAAGGTTTCAACGCATATACATATTTTAATTTTCTCTGATACTTTTCAGTTAAACAAATTTTCTGTATTAACTTAAAAAATGTTCAGTTAAATTTTTAGATAAAAAAGATTTTTTCAGTTAAATGTAATAAAAAAGTAAGTCCTAAAGGATATTGGATGCAAAATTATTTACTATATTGAATCTCGCAATGAAAAATATAATTTTTCATTTAAGAAAAAAGTTGATCTTGAAATAATCTTGAAAACCGCCACATAATACACATAATTTATAAAGACATCATCATATGTTCCTCTTAAAACTCTACAACTTTAATATTCAACATTTTCAATGTATTTTAGTAGATATTGAAGTGGAAATTTTTCAAATAAACATTCTACACACACACACACATACATACATACTTACACACATATACAGAATATCCAAAAAGTCCCGGACCGGTAAAATATCTCGAAAACCAAGCATTTTAGAAAAATATGTTTGGAACAAAAATTATATGGTTTCAAGGGAGACCTAAGGGAGGGAAAATAAAACTATCATTTTGTTTACAGATGGCACCACTTTCGAGATACTCACTGATCATTATTTTTCTTAAACAGCGACCCCAATTTTTTTATTATATTAGGTGTACAACTTTGCTTCCGCCGTTTTCCTATAGATGGTTTTAGCGGTAAGTAGTGGTTGAAATAAATAGATCATAGACGTCACGCAATAAACTTGGGCAACTGTCAACATAACCCCATAGAAACATTAATCGATTTGTCTCTGCATCATAAAGTTATTCTCGATTGAAAATGTCAGTTTACGAGCCAAATTCTCATCATTTGCGGGAGGTTTTAATTTTCTGTTTCAATATGAAGAAATCTGCGGCTGAGGCTCATCGAATGCTCTCAAATACTTATGATGAGGCCGCTATTAGTGAAAGAACGTGTCATGAGTGGTTTCAACGCTTCAAGAACGGTGATTTTCACGTCGAAGACCGGCATAGCGGTGGAAGAGAGAAGGTTTTCGAAGATGTAGAATTGGAGGCATTACTTAATGAAGACTCGTGTCAAAGTCAAGAAGAATTGGCATGATCATTGGAAGTGACTCAACAAGCAACTTCAAAACGCCTCAAAGACATGGGAATGATTCAGAAGCAAGGAAATTGGGTGCCGTACGGATTGAAACCGAGAGGTGTTGAACGGCGTTTGTTTGCTTGTGAACAGTTGCTTGAAAGGCAAAGACGGAAGGGATTTCTGCATCGCATTGTGACTGGAGACGAAAAATGGGTTCATTATGATAACCCCAAACGCAGAGAATCATGGGGATATCCCAGCCATGCTTCCACGTCGACGGCCAAACCGAATATTCACGGCTCCAAGGTCATACTCTGTATTTGGTGGGACCAGCTCGGCGTAGTGTATTATGAGTTGTTAAAACCGACTGAAACAATCACAGGCGATCGTTATCGAACGCAATTAATGCGTTTGAGCCGAGCATTGAAAGACAAACGGCCGCAATACAACGAGAGACACGATAAAGTGATTTTGCAGCATGACAATGCTCGACCCCATGTTGCGAAAGTGGTCAAGACATACTTGGAAACGTTGAAATAGGAAGCCTTACTCCACCCGCCGTATTCTCTAGACGTTGCTCCCTCTGACTATCACTTGTTTCGATCAATGGCACACGGCCTGGTTGACCAGCACTTCCGGTCTTATGAAGAAGTAAGAAATTGGATCGATTCGTGGATCGCTTCAAAAAATGACCAGTTTTTTTAACGCGGGATTCGTACGCTGCCCGAAAGATGGGAGAAAGTAGTGGCCAGCGATGGACAATACTTTGAATTATAAATGTATAACCAGTTTTTTACAATAAAGTCTTGAATTTCGGAAAAAAACGGCGAAAGCAAAGTTGTACATCTAATATCATCTTTTTCTACTAATTAATTTAAACAACTTTTGTCTGAAATATTTTTTTATTAGCCTAAAATTTTTTGAGATCTGTAAGGAAACCTTGATAACTTTTTTAATATTTAACTTACAATATCTCGCTATTTGTCGGAGGAAAAAGTGGTATTAGACCTTTTTACTTCATTTAGTCTCAAGAATATATTGTTACAGTGTCCTGACTTTTGTTAACTTATCGACTTTCAGAAATTTCAAAATCATCAAATTAACAAAAGTCAGGGTGCTATTGTAACAATATTTATTTTTGAGATCAAGAGAGTAAAAAAGTCTAGTATCACTTTTTCTTCCAACAAATAGCGAGATATCGTAAGTTAAATATTGAAAAAATTATTAAGTTCTCCTTAAATATCTCAAAAATATTAGGCAAATAAAAAAATATTTTAGACAAAAGTTGTTAAAATCAATTGGTAGAAAAAGTTGATATAAACAAAATTAGGATTTCTATTTAAGAAAAGTAATAATCAGTGGATATATCGAAAGTGGCGCCATCTGTAAACAAGCTGATATAATAATTTTATGTTTCCCTTGAAACTATACAACTCTTGTATGAAAATTTTTTCCGAAATGTCTTGTTTTCGAAATATTTTACCGATCCGGGACTTTTTAAACATTCTGTATATATATATATATATATATATATATATTACATTGTATATTTTGCAGCTCGATAACCGCGTGCGCGTCGCTATTCAGTTCATATAAACATTTTCTAGAAGAGATTATTTCGCCCCTGAGCAAAGTACAATGCATTGAGGAGACAGTGAGGGTGTGCCGGGTACGCGCATACGTAACATCTCGTTCGTTCTTGTCTACATGAATATTTGAGTTCGTGATTCACTCGCGAGTTGCGTGGCGTTTCATTTCCTGTACGCCAGCTGTTTCTACCGTACCATATATACGGTCATTAACGGATATAAAGGGGAGAGAAAGGTAGATGGCGAAAAAAGTCGGGTGCAAGAGAAGGTGCGTCGTCGGTGGTAGCGCGGCACCTGAACGGAGGTGGATGTACATATAATAACGCGATGTGTATCTGTTGCACACCGCCGCCCCTGCAAAAGGTAGTTTAGAGCTGACGAGTGAGATTTGCGCGCGCTCTCTCCCCCAAACTAGAAAATACCGAGAAAAATTCAGTCGGTATGCAAAATAGCGTCTCGTCTAACAACATATTCTTTTGAATATGCTCTCATTTCCGGGACACTTACGTCAAAACATGTATTATAATTAAACTATCACTCCCTTTTCTCTCCCTACTTTTTACTTATTTACTTCTCTCAATTAAAAATACCATTTTATTAAATATCAAGTCGCTCTCGAACCAAAATTATATCTTCTGATAGATCCGTTTAAATTAAAACATCGGAACGTTAAAATATCGGAAAAGAATTTTAACAATCTTTTCTTACTGTGTGTGTAGTTTTTATCTTAAGTAAGAAAGTGTTGTTTCACTTCTTAACTGCACGAATCATTTCAAAACGTTTTTGACTTCTCTTGCATCTGTCGTATCGCTCACAATTGCAACTATTACTTGCAATTTGTTACATTCGAATGTCATCTCATTATTAGTTATCGATGTCGTCCATATTCCGCTCGTGTTTCTTTTATTACTCCTGACAACGTAACGGAGCACACAACGTACGATTTTCGACGTTTTGTACCGTGAAATCGATACGCGTGCCGTCCAACGAGTTATATAACGCGAAAGTCCGTGCCGTAAGTAGTAAGCTCACCGCTACGTACGTAGGCAGCAATTAATGAGTTCTCTTATCTCTCCGATTTGAACGTTTACCGAGCATTAGACGCATGCAATCTCAATCAAACTGTCGCAATTGCAAAAAAGATATAAGCATAGTTTCTTGCACATAAGCCATAAAACGCAAAATTCTTTTCTTCTTCTTCCTCTCATGAAAAGTATTGCAACGATTTTACACGAGAAACATAAATATATCAACAATAACTTATTATAAATATTAATTATAAATGTAATAAACAAAAATATCTCGGTTGTAATATATTAAAGCGAAAATTTTTTTCAGAAAAATGAAATATAAACCGTCGTAACACGTCCTTAACTCGCAATCTTGATTTAAAAAATTATTCACATTTCAATTTTTTTTCTTTTCTCTTTTTAGGAGATGTTTCTTTTTGAAGATAAATATTGAGCCACATACATCTAATGCATTTTTCCTCATACAGGTGTCCGTCTCGTACGCAATTTTTCCCTAATCTGCTGCTCGCGAGAGGCGGTCTTAAGGGAGAGAAAAGAACAATAAATCAGAAAAATGTGCTCGCTCGATCAATTATTTATTATATATTGGCTGAAATAAAGGAAAGTTAACTTACAGAAGTAAAGGAGAGTGGCCGTGTCTGCAAGTGCATTTCATCAACGGTAGAAGGAACGCAGTTGTGTGTCTGGTTGAGGAAAGGGGGGACAAAGAGGCTACAGAAGGGTCATATGGAGACGGACGGGGGGAATCAATAACGGCGAATGAACGCTCCGCACGCGCTCCCACGAGTCCGTTGATTCTAGGTCCTTTCAAAGGCCGATAAAAATCTCTGGTACGATTAATGTTAGCGTCGAGTTTTCCATTTTCTTAGCGTATTTTTCCTTTCGTCACGATGTTTGGAAGATAGTGGGAAATACTCAATAGAACTAAAATAGTACGAGTCGAAATCAATGGATCCATGTCGTCATTCTCTCTCTCTCTCTCTCTCTCTCTCTCTCTCTCTCTCTCTCTCTCTCTCTCGCGGCTCTCCTCTAAATTAATGAAATATTTTATGGACAAAGTATTACGATCTACATAAAAAATGCGCTATTTTTGTTAATATCGATGTTATTAATAGCATACGGGAAATTAGATAAAGAAACATTATTCCTGTTAGACATTGAAGAAACATAATTTTATCTTAGCCAATATCTAAGCGAATCGAATTTATATTGACTGACAATGTAAATGCTTACAATTAAAAGATAACAAAACTAGCATATAGAGCAGTATAAAGTGGCATTGATTATCTATGACTTCTAGGTAGATTCTATATCTACATTATCTAGATTATAAATCACAGATGTAGCCCATATAGCATATTTATATACCTTGAATGAACATTCCGCACATTCCTGTAGGTTTATCGCCTCTGATCTTTATCGACCCTGCGAGCGCAAAAGAAATAGCAAGTATAAATAATTATACTTCGTCGATCGAATTATTTAATTAAAAGAAAATTAAACATTTTTTATGGCTAACATATTTATATTTTCGTCGCATAAGAATATTATTAACCGGTTTTCTTCCCTCTTTCTTTCTTCCTCTCATAAATAATCAGGACAAAGAGAATAGCGAGATCTTATAATGATATATTATTTTATTCAACAAATAAAAACCAAGCACATACTTTATTTGCATGAAAGCATGAAAATCAAGGATAAAAAACATTTTTATAAATACATTTTTACAGGGCTATTTATTTTTGATAATTTATTATCTCGGAATCTAATTTGTCGACACGACGAATAAACTTTTGTATACACACAACTTTAAGAAATAATTTGCTTTTGTTATAATTCTTCTCTGTCATATTTATAAGCTTGTATATGACAGATAAAGTCTTTCAAGCATTAAGGCCCAGTTGCACCAACATTATCTTAGTTTTAAGTGAGACTTAAACATAAGTCTATCTTTATCTTTCTTACTAAATAAATAAAGACAAAGATATATTTAAGTCTCACTTAAAACCAAAATAATGTTGGTGCAACTGGGCCTAAGAATTATAATGTGAAATATTTCAGAACTCTTTAATGTATGATTTGTTCGAGTTGAGCAAACATTTATTGAACACAAAATTAAATTTATATCATGATTAATTGAAGTCAGTTGGATAACCTAATAACATAAAGCCATTCATTGCAAAAGTCAAGTTTCGTAAGCTGTCTAGTAGTTTTACAACATTGAAGAAAATCTAATATCGAGAAAATAGATTGAATAAAATTCAATTGTCATCACATCACAGCATATACATTGTAATGATGATTGGAACGCTTGATATATACGCCGTTTGTGTCATTATACAAACTCGTGCACATTCTACTGTCTGTAAGTAGTATAAATGAGATAAAAAAGGTTATTATTCTGTAATTATAGCTTTCAAGCTAGAAGCTTGTAGTTCTATAAGCAAGCGTTAACGATTGATTCGCGCATACAGAAATTTTATAACATATGTGCTTAATTTTTATAAATAAATTCATATATGAGCACCCGCTTTAATTGTAAATTTTTCTTATTTATTTTATTCTTTAAATAAAAAATGTATTCTTCAAACTTAAATGGACGGAATATTTAAACCTTCTCGTCTTGTCAACTCTTTCAGAAAAAAGAATCTCCTAATTTCTGTTGCGAATAATGTAATCTTAATAACGAAATCGAGACAATAATTAAAAATTAACTCTTATTCGTTCCATCCTCATCAAAAACGATATAAAATTAGTGACACGAAAAAAATACAATTAGGAATTGCTACGTTCGCTTATTTAGCACGGTTACGTAACGCGTGTGGAATCTACAAGTTACTGCGCAAAGTGAAGACAAATGTAAGAGCAAGCTGCACACGCGTATGCATATGTGAACAATCAACAACTAGCCTACTCGGCATAATTCATCAAATCATAGACGTATTCATCAGCGTCTACGTCACAAAACTGAGCCGTTTTGCATAATAATGGTTATACAACAACATGCTGTTAACACTGTGTGTATGTGTATGTGCCAATATTTCCTTTTCCTTATTAAGAAGAGTCAATAAATGCAACCGCCAATGGATGGTTTACCTAGGGTGCTCAACGATATCAGAATCATGACTCAATGCTGAAGATGCCGCCGAGCAGTCGTCAACGCACTCGATATTCTACAAACGGGTGTGTCGCCCATATACATACATATGCGACACATGGCCGACTCCGTGGGCGGTTTCCCACAGGTCGTGGAAACGCTGCCATAATCGTACACGGTGTTGCGGCCTTTAGCGAACCAATTTTCCGCATTCTCAACAGTCGGACAATCCTGCCGTAATCATGGCGCGTTTAAGCGTCTATACCGCAATCTGTCTATAGCGCACGCGACTGTTTAATAGACGGGTGTGTCACCCTTTATATCAGACACATAGCGCGAGACTTGGCCGTGCCATCTCAAAGTCCGCGCCTTTGCGAAAAAGAAAATAAAAGCTCGCAGTAATCGTCCGAAACTCAGCCCGGCGGATCCCGCGAATACCTCCAAAGGGAAAGGCTCTCGAAGGTCTTTGGGCGTGGCGCATTTAACCTAGCTACTATGCTTGCGAACAGTAAAGCACGTAAGACGGACGATTCACAGGAGCGCACAGGGATGCATGGTATCGCTACGTAAAAGTGAATACTCCTGAGGGAAAGAGTCCACCACTCACCATGATAATAAAGAGCGCCGGAAGCGTTAAGGGGCGGTGGACTAGGAGCCGTGGCTCCTGCTGTGGGACTATGCGGCCCCCAACAAGTCTGCTGGTGGTCAACTTGACGGTTATCGACGTCTCCGACCACGTCGATCTCCTCGTCTTCAAGCTCATGCCTATGTTGACGTTTCTCCATGGCGTTCGCGGTCTGATGTATCGCGTGCGGTACTTGCTCTTGCAGAAGGGCCCCGGCCGTCGCGTCCTCCTGCTGCTCCTGCTGATCTTCCACGCGATCGGGCCACGGGTAGGCCTTCCACTTTTTCGCCATGAGACAGCGCGGCATAGTTGAAATACGATTCCTCCGTTGTTTCACGGCCGATGGCACTAAAGGATGATGGCGACGGTGGTTGTCGTCCGATCAGCGAGCACGATGACTCGGATGATTTCGGAACGAGATACCGACACGGTACACCAGCACCAACACGCTCACTAACAACTGCACCACTAACCGCACCACCGACGTCGTCACGATCGACGGCCGTGATTACGACGCGCTCGTCGTCGTCACTAACTACTGTGCCGCGGACGTTGTCGTCGTCGTCGACACCGCGACGTCGACGTCTACGTCGCGCCCGTCCGTCGCCCGGCCCGGCTGTCTGTGACTGCGGCCTGTTGAACCGATGCTTGATGAGACTGTCTCGGCTGGGTGGTTCGTTGGCCAGCTTCGTCTTCGTCCTACGTGGTACACGCTGGTAGTGTGGAATCTGCAATCTCGTCATCGGCACGGCGAGGGCGGCTCCTTAAACGGATGCACGACCGCCACCATGCCAGCCAGCGGCTTCTGCGACCTTCGCGGCGGTTTTCTTCGTTCGCTTGAGAGAGTGCACGTAGAGAGTCTCCTACTTGGACCGCAGGGGCTGTTCGTTCGCAGTTTATATATCTATATGAATATATGTATGTATATATATATATATATGTGTGCATGTATATGCGTGTATGCGTATATGTGATCCTATGCGCTCGCGCGCATGTATGTATACGTGTGTATGTGTATGTGCGTATGTGTGTTTATCTATGTATGTATACTTGTATAAGGCTATGTGTGTATCCGGGGTGGCTCTTCTCTGCACCTCGCGAGACTTGCTAAGTGGACCGACCGACCGACTGACTGACTAACTCACTGACTGACTGGCTGACTGACTGACTGACTGACTGACTGACTGACTGACTAACTGACTGAAGACCGACTGTCTGTCCGTCCGTCTGTCCGCCTGTCCGTCCGTTACTCTTTCGGTCGCTCCCTGTCGCCAGTGACAGGGGGTGGCCTCGAATACGACGACGACGACGGGGTGCGACTGTTTAGTCGGTGGCGCTGCCGCTCCGTGTTACCGTCCCTTCAGCCCCTTACCTCTTCACCGCACCGACCACTAGCTCTCTCGCGCTCACAAGGTTGTCTTCGTCGCTCGCTACGTATACAACTAGTCAGCAGCACCCCCGTCATCCCTCCGTTGCGGCTTCTCCATAAGCGAAATCGAGGGATGGCGCTGCTGCCGCCGCCGCTGTCGTCGCCGTTGCTGCTGCTGCTGCTGCTGCTGCTGCTGCTGCTGCTACTGCTGCTGCTGATGGTGATGTTTTGTACGAGGGGTTGCATAGCTACCCCTCGAGAGTGCTGATGTCGGTTCTCGATTCCTTGCAAGTCTCTCTTTGTGGTTGTACGTACGTGACACAAACGCGTGACACGGCGAATGAACGTGTGCTGCTGATGTCAGTGGCGTAGGGTCGCGAATTGTTTGCACAGTATCGCTGTTAATCCGCGCGCCCTTGCAAGAGTCTACAGAAGCTTTAATAAAAAAAGGCAAATTCATGTAAGCCGACTCTTACGCATGTCGAATAATTTATACATTTGGAAACGATTATTTTTTATTAATCAATAGCCAGTGCTGTAAATTGACAACTTCTGAATGGTGCAAAATATTCCTTCATCTTCTCAGTTAGAAAAATCTATTATTTTTTTCATCTTGTTCACATTTTACGAGCTATTGATTGATCCCTTTTTACGACTTCAAATAAAGTTTGTACGATTCTTCTTGGAAATGATTCAAAAATTGCCACTCAACAAACATATGACACATATGAAGGTAATATATGGCTGACTTTTGAATAATTTATCACATTTGAATAATTATGATTTATATATCGCATCTCTTTTAATCATACGTCGATACTTTATCGATTATAAATCAAAAGTAACTTGATAAACATAATTCAACGTCAGATCAAAGTTTTATTGTCGGTGAACTAAAAGTTAAAAGTTGCAAATGTCTTACTCTGTTTTTTCAATTTCCTCATAATCTAGAAGGGATGATATCCATAATAAGCAATAGCGGCATTATGCAAGATACCTGCGATATTCCTTTTTGCTAATATAAACGGTGATTTCGTATTCTCAGTACGTGTACACACGTGCGATACCATACTTTATGTAAAGTTGAATTTATATTACACCGTATATTTGGAGTTTGCTACAAAGACTAGGTTGCTTCTAGCCTGATTTAAAAAGGAAATTGGAAAATGTAAAGTAAAAAGCTGCAGTTACAATACGTTATGCTTTCTATGCTTGCATTTATTTGTCGGAATAATGGAGAGATTTCCATATAACTTCTATTACTTTATTTTTAACTTCTATTACTTTACTTTATTTTCTATACATCGCAGTTTTTGAAATTAACTATATTAATAGTATAATCATACTTATATTTCGTAATTATATATATATAATTTTATATATATACGATTATATAATTATATAATCGTAATTATATTTGTTGTTTATTTTTCACGTATCCTTCGATATCATCCAGTACAAATTAAATTTTAGTTTTGCTAAACTAGCAAATTATAAGTTGATCATTGAAAAATTATTTTCCAGAATATTAAAAATATCATTCGCATAATTCCCCTCTTCCCTCTTTTTTCTTAAATCCTTATAATTGTTTATAATAACAAGTAATGATGTAAATATACAAATAGAGAAAAGTGTAACTGTACTATTCCGATATGAAGAAATATGTCGAATTCTTCAAGGAAGTTCACTCGCAATAAGATCTCGACCAACAATCTCTCGATCCGGTCGTTAACCTCTCGTACTACGCAACGGGCGCGTAAGCATTCTTTGTAAATTTCTTCTTTGGAAACTCCATCGTTTATCGTATCTCACCACTTCCGGCGCAACATTATATACAAACAAACACGATCGCACCCCGGAACTCGCAAAAATCGAAGAGGGAAACAGCTGGTCATAATACCATGTTCCAAAGCCTCGTTTCCGTCGTTACGATGAATGTGTACACTTTTCCCTTCTTTCTCTTTATCTCTCAAGAGTGAAAAGGAGAGTAAAAGGAGAGGGAAGAGGGCCAACGCGGTAATTCCTACAGAAGATTGGCTGCATAATGACGATGCCACAGTGATATACATTGTCTACTTGTTGTCGACATGGTGTGCCTATAGTAGCGATGCTAATGCCGGCATTGGTAATACTGATGATGGACGATGGTAATGGTAATGGTATAAGGATGGCGCACATTGGAGTAATATCCCACGTAGGGGTGTATCTCTTCCGTGCAAAAATGAAGGAGAGAGAGAGAAGGACAGCGCATACGCGCACAGGCGAAGGCAGGAAGAAGAACGATAGGGGAGCGACAGAGGGAGTAAGTTCTAGAGTGCGGAAGGAGCGGTGGAACAAAAGGGCAGGAGGGGGCAAACATGGTCGCACATGCGCCAACGCTTGGCATCGACCCGATGTCTAGGCAACACCTGGTAGCACCCCACGTGCCACGTTAGGGTGGCATCAGCGCCACCCCACGCTGCACGTCGTGCGCGATCCATTCTGATATCGAATATCCTACTGGCCTCCCTCTCGGCTATGTTCCATCTACTGATCCACGCCAACGGAGAGAGCTACGTCTTTCGCGTTCCTCGCTTTCTGAATTCTCTTGTACCTGATACACACGCCACGGATGCCCGGCGCTGCGACAATGGAATTCCTTTTTCGAGGTAGAGGAAGCTCTCGGAGTAGTACACACGGCTGGAATTTCAATACGCGCGCGCGCGAGCGCGCGAGATGGATTCGCGTCAAAGGGCAGATGATTCAGGATCCACTGCATGACGATATTATATGCAACGTGCGATATATCGTTCTGTTGAATGTGCTCGATGAACACGCCAAAACAACAGATTTTTCTGACGTCGAGAAGAATTTCGTCCGCAAAATCCCTGTAGGAATCATGGCGAGTTATTCGATCTGACGTTAACGCACACGACAAACCTGACGTATGACGAGAGTATTAGCGAGCTTAATGCTGTGTAATATATGTATCGTGACGTAGTTAGGTCATGGGCGGGTCACCTGTTTATACGATCGAAATCATGATTCGACAACGGACGCAGACATGTCTCGCTATCGATCGACCACCAATAGGTTTTGTCGAATATCATGTAAAAAGGACGAGACTGAACGTTTCACAACGTTCGATTAGTCATTTCCAATTTTACCTCACGTGCTTTTCTTGAAAACAAATGATGATTATCAACAAATGTATGATTCACTATGTTCACTATATGTTCAAGCATTCATATATATTTTTTTACTCTATATAATATCATATATATATATATATATATATATATAATAGTAAATTCCATATATAATTATATGGAAGCAACGAGGTCAAGTAGAAACGCGATCTTCGTATTATAGAGGTCTTGTACTTTTTCAACTTGTCGCACGCTTGCCGTCCCCAATCTTGCGGCGTACGGCCACGCGGCGCGGCGGGGCGCAAAGGGTGTTGCCTGCTCGCGCTGGCGATCTCCGTACGGATGCGCAGAGATTCGAACGGAGGGATGATGCCACGCGAAGGGCGAGTGGAAGCTAGTTTAGCAGCAGGAACGAGCAGCATAGGGGCGGGAGGAGAAAGAGGGCAAACGAGCCGAGGAATGTGACGCGTTCTTATTTCCCGGAGAATGAAAGCAGAATGCTGGCTGCTGCCGTTTCGTACCACAATCTACACTCCTACCCTCCTCGCGTGGTGGAATTTAGTCACTCCTTGTCTTCTGCCTGCTAGATATTGTTCCGTCGACATAGTTAAACATGAAAGAACCTGAATATTTGTATATAAACTCAATAGAGGGAATTGGAAATTTCTGCCAAGATGTTTGCTAATTAAAATGTTCGCTAATTAAAATGAAGAGAAATAAAAAGATATTACATCGATTCAAAACTTCCACTCGTGCCACACAAAGGCAAGCATAATTACCTCGAGCAATTTCGATTTGAGTCTTCTGTCTCAAATCCGTGAACGTATACAGTTAAATAATTAGAATTTATTATATTTGTTGTATACATGTACATCCAGCGTCATCTGTTATTTAAAATAATGCAATGTTCTCGACGATATATCGTTTAAATCCAGATTTGATGCCTAACTTGAAGTTAGCCCGTTAGAAGGCCGCGTTTATCTCGGGTGCGCAGCGAAGAACAGAAAATTAAGTATCGTAATGCGAACTTCTCCATTAAGTTGAAGAGTGGAATCTCTCTTCGTTGAATTATCGTGCGATTTCGTTATCTTGCGTGTAATTCCGCCCGATAGCCTGCTCGTTATCGTCGGCGATATTATTATTCCGCTAAAATCTTGCTGCGAGATGAGTTTCAAACAGAGAACCGTCAACGATAATCTATTATCAAATTCTTGTATGATCTATTATCAAGTTCTTGTAGGCGGTGCGCCTACAAAGAACAGATAAGCCTTTATCGCTTATATAGCTGCAACCCACTCACCTCGCGACATCGGTTACGTGAAATCGTTATTAATTAGTCCAGCTTATCGTAAAGTATCGAGGTCACAGCAAGACGCCTGAATTATTTCCATCTACGCAAGCTCGCTCGATCACGTAGAGGGTATTTACCCTAAATCTTGTCCATAGCATAATAGAGCGTGTTAACGGCGATTACTTGTATTTCTTCTGTGTTGTTCGACAACACAACGCTTTCGTGCTAAAAAGAGACTACGGCGACTCTATAATTACAAATTCTTTAAGATACCGCAACTGTAAAACACTTGGCATGCCAGAACTCTTAGGCTTGAGTACACGACACGATATACGCAATATACAATTAACCCCTTACGATGAAGTGCAAATTTTCGACTTATATTTTATTGATGACTATTAAAATAATAGAACTCATTGAAATCTTCAGTATCTGACTAGAAGTAGTACTATTTTTATATATCACTTATAGAAGTTTTGAATAATTCGCCTTCGAAGCTTCGAACTTCACCAATGAAATATTGAAGCTCTTAATTAAACTAATTTTATGCTTATTTAATTTTATGCATATCTGAGTTTCCAAAATTCCGAATATTCAAATATTCATATTTCAAAATTTCATTATTCAAATATAATTCCTCGATGTTTTAGAAATTTGAAATTCGGGCAACCAAAGTATTTCATATATAATTTATTAGGTCTAGTAGTTAATTCTTTCCGATTTTCGATAATTTTCAATCTTTGTTTGAAAATCAATAGAACAAAATTAATCAATGAAATATTCTCCGTTGTTATAGATAACCTTACTCCATTTATTGGGCAGATACCGAATCCCATCACAATAGAAACTTGGTGGCTTTGAGGCTATAGAGTCATCGGTGAAATTTCATACGTCGTCAACCGTCGAAAAATGTATATCAGACAGTGCATGTTGCATCGACCGAAACAAGTGAAACAAGTGAAAATCTAATGGAGCCGAGTCTGGAGAATATAGTGTAAGATGGTTTCCCTTGTGGCTTCTGCTGTATGCAGTTTAGCATCGTCGTGCAGCAGAATAACTTTACAGCTGTCATATCTAGTAAATGGCCATTTTCTTCAATTGCATTACTCAAATATACAGTCTGTCCCAGATACGATGAGACTGGTTCCATCAAAGTTCTTAGCGCAGCGACATCTATGAGTGAATGATGGTGAATGTTCTACCCTTCATCTACTTAACCTCAAAATTTGAGCGAATTCGGTTCATATTTCACTGTGGTTTGACATTTTATGTAAAGTCACTTTGTGTACGTCGGTCGAAAAACCAACATGGAACAAAGAGCGAATATTAAATTCTGTTTTAAATTGGGTAAAAGTGGTGCAGAAACGTACGAAACGCTAAAAAATGTGTACGGGGATGAATGCATGTCCCGTGCACAGGTTTTCCGTTGGTTTGGCCGATTCCGTGACGGTCGTGAGGACCTTGCAGACGATGACCGAGCACCGCCGCCAAAAACCACTCGCAATGAAGAAAACATCGAGAAAGTCAAAGAAATTCTTCGAAGCGACCGCTGTGTGTCTGCGAGACTCATCGAAGAGGAAACTGGGATACCGAAAAGCACAGTCTATCGAATTTTGGCCGAAGATTTGGGCAAACGGAAGGTCTGTGCGCGCTTCGTGCCACACACTCTGACAGACGACCAAAAAGATTGGAGAGTTCAGCATTGCAAAGACATGTTAAAAATATCCCGAAGGAATCCGGCAAGCATGTCAGCCATTGTAACTGGTAATGAAACGTGGTGTTTTCAATACGAGCCAAAAACAAAACGTCAGAGTGCGGCATGGAAGTCACCAGAAGAGCCAAAAGAGAAAAAATTACGCTTTCAGAAGAGCAAAATCAAGATAATGCTGACTGTTTTCTTCGATTCAAAGGGAATTGTTCACAGTGAATTCGTCCCAGAAGGTCAAACGGTGAACGCAGAATATTACCTGGGAGTTCTACAACGATTGTGGGCCAGAATTCGACGAGTTCGACCGGAATATCGAGAGCCAGGCAGTTGGTTTTTGTTGCACGATAATGCACCATCGCACAAAGCCATCATGGTACGTGAATTCTTGACCAAAAAGGCATCATTGTTATCGATCATCCACCGTATTCATCTGATTTGGCTTCGTGCGACTTCTGGCTATTTCCCAAACTGAAATTGGCGATGAAAGGAAATCGTTTCGATACCATCCCGGTCATCCAAAAGACTTCGACCGTCATACTAAAGGCCATTCCAGCCGATGAGTATAAAAAATGTTTCGAAATTTGTTGAACGTTTCCAGCGCTGTATTGACTCAGAAGGAGACTATTTTGAATAAACAAGAATAAAAAATCGAAATAATAAACGCTTTGTATTTTTTTTAGACCAGTCTCATTGGATCTGGGACAGATCCAATGAGACTGGGACTGTGTATATCAATTGCTCTTAGTAAATCTCTGACTTTAGTCTCTGACTTTGAGAATGGTTTTACCCGGTTCCAGGAGCTCATACTACAGCATACCCTTCTGGTCCCACCATATACAGAAAAGAACTTTTTTCCCGAATCGTTTGCGTTTTGCTGTCAACGTTACCCATAGTGTAGGGTTGTGTATCCATGGTTTTTTGCGTTTAGGATTTTCGTACATAATCTATTTTTTCATTATTAATTACGATTTTGTACAAAAGATCTTTTTTTTGTTGTTTGGCGAGCAAGGTAATGCATGTGATCAATCGGCGACTTTTGTTGTCAATGATTAGCTCGCATGGAACCCATTTCCATTCTTTCTATATTTTTCTCGTACGATGGAAATGACCGCAAATAACTTTCTGGCTTAATCCCAGCTTTTCCGCAAGTTCTTGTTATGTCTGTGTCGTATTTCCATTCAGTAGACTTTGCAACTCCTCGTCTTCAAATTTTTTTAGTTGATCGGGATGTGAGTGATCGTGAAGATCAAAATCACGACTTTGAAAACGTTCAAACCAGTTTTGATACATGCAATCGGTCGCAGCATTTTCACAATAAGAAGCACAAATCATTTTGGCTGCTTCAGAAGCGTTTTCGTTTAAATGAAATGTGAAATGCATTGCGTATCGAATAGCATAGTTCTTTGTTGATAGCCATCGTGAACACTACTGATTATTTAAGGTTATGTGCATTAAATGTCAAACATATGTCATTTCGAAAAGTTAAATGTCAACACTTTAAAGTCGCAAAAGAGCGAGAGAATATTTCAATTTAAAATTTTGCTCTTAACTATGTTCATCGAAAAGAATTAACTACTAGACCTAATATATTCTTATCTTTGATACATTCTCTCTCTTTCTCTCTCTCTCTCTCTCTCTCTCTCTCTCTCTCTCTCTCTCGCTCTCTTTCTTTCTCTCACTTTCTCTCAAGTAATTATTATACGTTGACCTCGAGTAAAAGGATATGGAGTAAAATATTGAACAGCTCATTCCTTAATGCTTGGTAACGTAACGTGGTAACGTGTGGAATAAAAGAACAACGAAAATACCAGTTTCTTGGATTGTCGTTAATGCTCTGTATCATGCGATATGTGAAGAGAAAATTCGCGACAAAAGAACAAAGAGGGCGAGAAAGAAACTTGCCCCTTTGCCCGCTATTGAGAGTTAACATACATATTGCTTGAAGCAAGATGTATACGTGCGACAAATAATTTATGAGGTACGGTCGGCACCGATTTAAATCCTGATTCGGCCACTCGCTCCGCGGGGGTACAGCGAGCCGGGACGAGAGATTGTGCAACGTCGAGAATGAAATTAGCCCACCCACGTAGGCGATACAAATCGCACCAACGACACGCCAGTCGCTCGTGTCTCGTAATCTCTTTGAGATATCTGAAAGGTCGTCGATATAGAAGACCGAATCGCTCCGGGCGTTATAAAGAGAGCGCCCGGTAACGAGATATAAACTTTGATATTTCGCTTCCCGTATACGCGCCCCAGCCGCCCCAATCGGGGCTACGCAAATATTTTGATTTCGGAGCTGGCGTTCTCTCGTCGGGGAAATTTCTGTATGCGGCAACCGAAGTAGCTCTCTCGTTCTTCATCGTTAGAAAGATCGGCTGAATAGAAACGCGTCCTTTCCAATTACGGTTGTTTAACCTTTCATTGAATTATTGCATGGGCGTACAATGAAAAGCTTACGTATTATGTATCGAAATTTCATACTGCCATTTCCTGTACACGCAAAGAGAAAGAGGTAGAACGGTATTCACCCTTGTTCCGATCTTTCGCGATCACTCATTATCGATCTTAAGCTAATTCTACATCAGAATATGATGCAAAATTGATATTGTGTTATACATAATAAATATTCAGATCTTGTTTGATTTATCACTATTTATTTATTCTTTCCAAAGGAGAAGATAATTACATGCTAATGTGGTATAGTCTTTTTCTCAATTTTTTTATTTACCTCAAAGTTCAATGTGGCTCCGCGCAATGGAACTAGGTTCAAATTGAAATGTCATTGAAATTCAATTACATATCTAACTGATGACGCGTTAACATTGTGTCGGTTATTTAACTTGTATCTATAAGTAGTTGATTTTGTTGCCTAAATTCTGCCAGAGAATTTGCACCATCACGTTAAATCGTACCTGATATTCGAATAGAACAACGGGAGGATCTTTGAATTTTGGCTCGCGAATTGCATCGAACGTAGTTTATTCCTATAAGTATTCTGTAAACTCTCGTGCGGCTACGATCATATTCTTATATAATACTGTGATCAAAAAGTATCCAAACTTTATTTTTAAAAATCAAAATTACAATTTAATCATCAAAATTCTTATAGTTTCCTTCAAAGTAGTCCCCATTGCTTGCAACACATATATGCCAGCGTTGATCCAGACCTGGAAACATCACTCATATGCGGCAGACGGTATGGCCTTCAATTCACGCAGTGATTTTTCTTTGATGTCCACAATCGATTCGAAACGCTATCCGCGAAATGATTTTTTCAATAAGGGGAACAGGAAAAAATCGCAGAGGGTCATGTCTGGTGAATACGGTGTTTGCGGAGCGACATTCGTTGAGTTTTTGGAGAAAATTTTGGAGAAAATTCAGGTTTTTCGGAATCAAGCGCGATGCGACCCGTTTCATGTCCAGCACATTGAACAAAATGTGCTGGCACGATCCAAATGATATTCCAACTTCATCTGCTATCTCTCGCACAATCAATCGACGACTTTGGCATACCAATTCTTTCACTTTTTCAATGTGAACGTCATCTGTTGACGTTGATGGTCTTTCAGAACGTGGGTCGTCTTCAATGGATTCTCGTCCTTCTTGAAACTTCTTAAACCACTCGAACGTACTTGTTTTCAATAAACAATCATCGCCATAAGCTTTTCGTAACATTTTGAATATGTTTATGAACGAAATTTCGTTCGCAACACAAAATTTCAAACAAATTCTTTGCTCCATATTTTTCGATATCGTAAAAATCGCCGTGCACAATCTTCACTGACATAAACAACTACCACTTTCAAACAACTTAAAGGAACGCCATAATTTTTTCACAAAATATGAAGGACATATGTACCAACTTAAGAAAGCAAACGGATTTGATTTACAGTTTACCCGTGATTTGTAAAAAATAAAGTTCGGATACTTTTTGATCACAGTAATATACTATAGCCACTGAAATCTTTCTCACCATTTCTAATAATATTAATAACGATGTCATCCCCTAAATTAGTCATCCCCTAAATTAGACATACTTCCTATTGTTAGTTAACTAGTGCACAACATACATACATTATAGATAGAAAAACTTGATTTTAAAAATAGTTACAGCCGAAAAATAAAAAGACTATCATAAATAATTTGGAAATTTTTAGTTAGTTCTACATAAAATAACTATCAAAAATAGCAATGCAGAAAGGTATAATTGTTTACGTTTACTAAATTCATTCATACATTCACATGTGCAGACTTAAGCGGCCATTATTTAATTCCTAAATATAATTATCATACAAAGTCTTAAAATTTTTGTGAATTCGTATAAAACTAATTCAAGATTCGAATTTCTTTAATGTCAATGTTGAACTGTTTCTCAGTATTTTCTAATTTAAATTATACATATAAATTGATCTTGATTATCAATTATTGAGAATGGGTAGAAATAATTCAATAAAAGAATAATGTATAAAAATAAACTGCTTTAAAAATATAGAGAGAAACTTTATAAATTTGAAGAGAAGCATCATAAATTTAACGAATTTTTTTCTTAAATAATTACTTAAATAAAATTGTTATTAGATTGCTTCGGAAGCTCTTTATTAATTCTAAAATGTTAATTCTATACTTTTGTAACATATTTGATACTTCCATTTATACCTCAAATTAAATTCCTTCCTATGCAAACCGAAATAACGAAAAAAGTTGGATAATACATTATAACATAATTATAATCTTTTAGACATCAGAACATTACAACTTTCAATATAAATTTAAATATATTCTTCGCTTAAGAGCTGTCATACTGAAAATAAATCTTGAAAATTATTATTACATTCTAGAGTTAAACGATGTAAATATAAAAATTAATCAAAATATTTTTTTATTTTTGAGAATATTATTAATATACTTTATCCTTAAGATGTTAAAATATGTTGTTACGTCCTGCGGACTCCGCGTACTCTAGACTTCTTTTATAAGTAAAGAAAATTGAATTTTATGTTACTTATTATATGGTCGGATGCACTCAGGCATGTTATCACATGACGCGATGGCCCTGAAATCTTTGAAAGTTTCGATGCTCCGGAAATATTAACAAATCCTTGAACCAACTCGGATTTTGTTTTCCACGCGATTAGTCAACGTTAACAATATCGCAACATCCTTCTTAACCGTAACTGAACTCAGCTATTCCCTTACTTATCATTGGACAACTCGGGTAAAAAACAAAAACATCGATGTTTCCTTCTTAATAAGATTGCTGCCGCGTTTTTTTTTTGTAAGAACAAAGAGACCCCCGAAATCTTCTTATTGCCATATGCATCCTATCTCCTACAAAAATTATCTTAAAGACACTGCAACATATTCTTAACCACCACTTCTAAAAAACGTTCGAAACAGTCCTATGACCATATTTAATATTATAATATATATATTATAATACTAATTATATTATAATATATAATTAAAATAAAAATTAGATTTCCGAAGCAATTCCCCAGAACACCACTCTCTCAACCGAGCTGACGATTTGAAAAAAGCCAAAAGGCCACTTCACTTTTCACCAGACCAGCAGCCAGGACAGAAGCTCCTCTTCAGCACTCCTTCAGAATCTTTCTAATAATCTAGCCTACTAGTGGCTTGGACAGATTAGTGTTCCTCCAGTCTTTAATTATTCTGTGCAACGCTCTCGTGTATTTGTGGACCATTGTGATGCAATCCAGCTGAAACCAGCTCCCGATTCTTGACGCAGAACTTAGGTCATTTACCCCCACAGACCCGCAACAATTACTTCATCTTCGACAAATATCAAAAAACCAGCAGTAAGTTATTTATATTTTCTTTTGCCTGATTGACACCTTTCCTTTACTTTTTTTTCTTTCTTTTCTTTTCTCTCTTTTGTTTTCTTTTCCTTTTTTTCTTTTTTCTATCCCCCTTGGCATTCCTCCTTAATCGTGAAATCCGGTTTCAGTGGCCCAATCTTTTCGATCACAGTCGGACATAACGGAATTTTGCTCAGACCGCAATTGTTTATATATATATATATATATATATGTACATATTATAAAAACTCACGAATTCCAACGGACATATTGGGTGTACAAATTAGTTCGGTTCGTTTTCAAAAGATGACTGCGGCTATCATGAATGGTTCATAGTGACTGCCGATTTTGGCGGTTTCAGAGAGGTTAAACATCTACCAATAATATTCAGTTTATATCACTTTGAGTTTCATACAAAAACCTTGCTTTTTACAGTGTTAAAAATGTCGAATTTTGTGTTAACCAAGCAGCATTTGCGGGAGGTTTTAATTTTCTGCTTTAATTGGAAGAAAAGTCCAGCTGAAGCCCATCGAATGCTTGTTGAAGTTTATGGTGACGCTGCCCCAACTGATAAATCATGTAGGGAATGGTTTCGACGTTTCAAGGATGGAGATTTCAGCGTCGAAGACAAGCTTCGCTCTGGACAGCCAAAAAAATTCGAGGACAAAGAATTAGAGGCATTACTCGAAGAAGATCAGAGTCAAACGCAAGAGGAGCTTGCAGAATCATTGGGAATGATTCAACAAGCCGTTTCCGTACGATTGAGAGACATGGGATTTATTCAAAAACAAGGAAATTGGGTGCCTTATGAACTGAAACCGAAAGACGTTGAAAGGCGATTTTTCACTTGCGAGCAGCTGATTCAAATGCAACAAAGAAAAGGTTTTTTGCATCGGATTATAACTGGAGATGAGAAGTAGATATTCTACGACAATCCCAAGAAGAAAAAATACTATGCCAAGCCCGGTCAATTGTTACCATCGACCTCAACATCAACACCAAAGCCGAACATACATGGTTCGAAGATCATGCTCTGTATCTGGTGGGACCAAAAGGGTGTTGTTTACTATGAGCTGCTGAAACCTGGAGATCCCATTACGGGCGATCGGTATCGGTTACAATTGATTCGTTTGAGCTGTGCATTGCGAGAGAAACGGCCGGAATATGAGCAAAGACATGATAAAGTTATTTTTCTTCATGACAACGCTCGGCCTCATGTCACAAAAGTCGTAAAAAAATATTTGGAAACGCTTAAATGGGATGTTTTACCGCACCCGCCGTATTCTCCGGACATTGCTCCTTCTGATAACTGGTTGTTCCGAAGGATGCAGCACGATTTGGCAGGTCACCGGTTCACTTCTTTCGCAGAAATCGAAAATTGGCTCCAAACTTGGATCGCCTCAAAAGACGAGTCATTTTTTCGAGATGAAATTCGAAAATTGCCTGAGAAATGGGAGAAAGTAGTAGCCAGCGATGGAAAATACTTTAATTGATCTATTCATTCATTTTGTTTTGAAATAAATACATTTTTAACACAAAAAAGCGGACCGAACTCATTTGTACTCTTAATACTTCATTGTGAACTTCCGCTTAGCTATCAATAAAGTAAGCAATTTATAATTATAACGCATTCACGTTTTTCTACTAATTATTCTTAATAAAAATTCTTCCTTCCGTCAACTGTCGTTCACGGTCCTATTCCAGATAAAGGGATTCAGTTCCTTGACCTTAATAAAGGACCACCGACGTACGTCCGCGCCAGATAAAGGGGTCATTCCGATTCTTGATCTGTACTGCAGACTTGCGAATACGTCTGAGTTTGTGAAAGCAAGCGTCCAGTTATGTTCCTCCTCCAGGACATAACAATGTCAAATATGTCGAAATTTTTCTAAGTTGAAGTCGATACCCGAAGAAATATTGACACACCAAAACAAATTTTAAAAAAATTCGTATTTTTTCTATTCGTTACTATTTTGGAATTAAAAATAAAATTGTTACAAAATAATAAAGTTAAATCATACCTACGATACACAATGTATATACATGCTTTCAATACGTCGTTCACGGTCACAAAGTATTTCAAACCGTATTGAAAGCGGTATTTCACCGCAATTTAGAATATAGCCGATATTTTAATAAGGGAATTTAACTTACGAGAATTAATAAATGATAAGTATTTAAATATGAGCATAAAGAAAAAAGGGTTTAAACCGTAGAAACGCCAAGTGTACTGACTGGCTGAGTGAATCTACTAGGTGTTGGCCTAGTGTTGCCCAGCCAATCCTTGCGCCATCGACCGGAACAAGTAATAATCGGAAGGGGCCAGGTCTGGCGAATACGACGGGTGCAGATGCGGTAGCAGATCTCATTTCAGCGTTTTGATGGTGTCCTGGGCGATGGAAGTGCGATGGCACGGAGCATTGTCGTACTGCAATATCACTCGTTCGTGTCTCGTGTCCTATTCTGGCATTTTCGAGCAATGCATAATTCAAATTGATCAGTTGTTGTCGGTAGCGATGCCCATTGACAGTTTCGCCCGGTTTCAGCAGCTCATAGTACACGATTTCTTTCTGGTCTCACCAAACGCAGAGCATTGTCTTCTTTCCGAAGCGATTTGACCGTGCCGTCGATGTTGATGCTTCGCCAGGTGAAAGCCATGATTTTTTTGGGATTCTCAAAATATGTCCACTTCTCATCGCCAGTAATGATTCGATGCAGGAAACTCTTTCTTTCATGCTGCAAAAGCAAAATTTCAGAAGTGGCTCTTCGATTTTTCATCTGTCTCTCAGTCAACTAATGCGGCACCCATTTTCCTTCCTTTTGAATTTTTCCCGTGGCATATAAATGTTTGGAAATACCTTGGCGAGTCATGTTTAATGGCTCCGCAAGTTGATCTTGTGTTTGCGTATCATCTTCATCCAATAACGCTTGCAGATCGGCGTCCTCAATTGTTTTTGATCTTCCGGAGCGTTCCTTGTCCTCAGTGTCGAAATCGCCACTTCTGAAGCGTTTAAACCAATCTTCACAGGTAGTTTTCGATGGTGCATGTTCGCCGTAGGCCTCCTCAAGCAAACGACGTGCTTCAGCTGCACTTTTTGATGAAAATGCAACTTTATTGTGAAAAAATGGTTACAAATGAATCATTCCAAATATTGCCCATCGCTAGCGACAACTTTTTCCCATCTTTCTAGCAGAGCTCGAATATCGTCACGGTAGAAGTGTTCGTCTTTTGAGGCTATCCACGAATCAAGCCATTTTGAGATGTCTTCATATGAGCGGAACTGCTGATTAGCCAGACCATGTGCCATCGAACGGAACAAGTAATAATCGGACGGCGCAATATCTGGAGAATATGGCGGGTGGGGTAGGTACTTCCCATTTGAGCGTTTCTAAGTAGGTTTTAACGGGTTTGGCAACGTGAGGCCGAGCGTTGTCATGCTGTAGAATCACTTTTTCGTGCCTCTGCTCGTATTGTGGCCGCTTTTCGCGCAGTGCTCGGCTCAATCGCATCAATTGAGTTCGATACCGTTCCCCAGTGATGGTTTCGTTCGGTTTCAACAGCTCATAATAAATAACACCGCCCTGGTCCCACCAAATACACAGCAAAACCTTCGCAGCGTGAATATTCGGCCGAGCCGACGACGTAGAAGCATGACCGGGCAGTCCCCATGATTTTGTTCTTTTTGGGTTGCTGTAATGAATCCATTTTTCATCACCCGTAACGATGCGATGAAGAAAACCCTTCCTTTTTTGCCGCTGGAACAGTTGTTCACAGACGAAAAAACGACGCTCAATGTCTCTTGGCTTCAAATCATAAGAAACCTAAGTTCCTTGTTTTTGAATCATTCCCAACGCATGCAATCGCTTGGAAATGGCTTGGTGGGTAACTTCTAATGCTAAAGCAAGCTCTTTTTGCGTTTGGCACGAATCCTCATCGAGCAATGCCTCCAATTCAGCGTCTTCGAAGGTTTTTGGCCTTCCTTCACGCGAACGGTCGTCAACATCGAAATCACCGTCTTTGAAGCGACGGAACCAATCACGGCACGTTGTTTCACTTAGAGCAGCATCTCCGTAAACTTTTTGGAGTTCTCGATGCGCTTCAGCCGCCGATTTCTTCGAATGAAAGAAGAAAAGCAACACTTCCCGCAAATGACGATTATTTGGCACAAAATAAGACATTTTCACACAACCAAAAGTATATGACGTAAAAACAAAATCACTAATGTGTCAAAGCGGTTTGTTTACCATATGTCTAAGCTTGGTTCATGACGTTTTGGTTATGTCACAATCGACCAGCACTTACTACTGGAGCCATCTCTTGAAAAACAGCGGGAACTTAGTTGCGCACCTAATAGTATTACGACTGGTTATTGTTGACAGATGTCCAAGCTATAGAAAAACATAACTTCAGCATGTATGTCGACTACATGTGTCGTTAGCGCCATCCATGTGTGAAACCCGGAAACTTAGTTGCGCACCTAGTAATATAATCGTGTGCATGAAACGCGAATGCCGTATTCAAATTGCAAAAAAAATATAACATTATATACGAGAATAATCTGAAAAGTTCTCGGCCTAACAATGAAAGAAAATTTTTTTTGCTGTGAAATATGTTTTATTTTTCAATATAATCTCCCAAAACTTCAATTTATTTATTCCAACGTTTTTCCAATAATTCAATACCATCATTAAAGTGTGATTCCGGAAGGTCTTCGCTCTGGTGTATAGTGGTGGATCCAAATTTCATCAACAGTTATGAAACGACGCTCGAAATCCATTTCACTTTGCTTAAAACGATCCAAACACACTTAAAAAATACACATTCGAATGCGTTTTTGGTCAATTGTTAGCAAATGCGGCATCCATCTTGCACAAAGCTTTTTCAACCGGTGCTACTCAAATGAGTTGACAGACCGAATAAAATTTTACATGGGTTTATATCAGGGATGCCACTTTCCAATACAATTATAGTTTGACAGTTTCTAATGCCATGTATATGTCAGGTCGAGAACTTTTCAGACTGCCTATGTACAGTCTGTAAAGTAAGAGCGTGCACGGCATAAATGGCAGTTGGCTTCAAATATCGTCCTAGTTTTTTGGGAGCCGATAGATGAAATCTTTGTCGTGAATGCTTTGTCACAAAAGATTCTGTTGGCGTCGAACTCTAACCTGAGAAACACGTTAACCGCCATGAGTACACATCGCGCTACGAGGTTGTGTTCCTTTGTTCCCACCCCAAAGGACCAAAAATGTCATATGCAGTGGCTGCTAAATATATGGGACAGTCAAAATCGTTCGTCGCTAAGTGAGTTCAGCAATATAAGGAGATCAAAAATGTCGATGACTTGCCAGGACGTGGCGATAGGCAAAGTGACGCCGAATATGGAAAAAAGAATTGTGAATTTGTTTAAGCAGAACCCGACCTTAATGCTTAAAATTTATGAGAAGTGTTTGTTGCCGACTGCTGAACGATGCTTCATAAAAAAGAAACGAGGACTGGATCTTACAGGAAGACAACGACCCAAAACACCGGAGCAGGCTTTGCACCGAGTGGAAAGAGCAGTCTGGCATTGTCACACTTGATTGGCCATCGCAATCGCCAGATGCAAATCCCATTGAAAATGTATGGGCATATCTCAAGCACAAGCTTCGAGGAAAAAGAGTGTGCACTTTGAAGCAGCTGACACGATAAATTCATCTCATTTAGAGGTCTTCACCGAACGAATACGCAGTCAACTTAGTGGAAAGTATGCCTCGGAGATGCCAGGCAATTATCAATGCCGGTGGCGACTGGACTCATTATTAATGGTATAGCATTTTTCTTCTCATGGAGTACAACAAATGTACTTAAAAATCATTAAAAATAAATTTTTCTACACATTAACCCGTGCACGCTCTTACTTTACAGACTGTAACACATCACTCAATAAGTTCGTAGGATGACATATAAATGGCACTACTATTGACAAATCCATATAATTTTTAGGAAATACTAACCTTCAAATGATACGTGTCAAAATTTCATGACAATCGGGCGTTTAGTTCACAAGTTACAGTGGTTTTAGTGACGCACGACGTCGACTCGTTTTAGCAACGCGTCGACGATTCAGCGGGCTGTTTGGAGCTGTTTCAGCGCAATAAAAAGGATTTTTTGATGCGGTATGTGACAATGGATGAAACATGGATCCATCACTACACTCCAGAGTCAAATCAGCAGGGAAAGCTCTAGGGAAAGAGATTTGGCTCCAATGAAGAAGTGATTGCCGAAACTGAAGCCTTGCTAAAACGAGTCGACGTCGTGCGTCACTAAAACCACCACTGTAACTTGTGAACTAAACATCCAATTGTCATGAAATTTTGACACGTATCATTTGAAGGTTAGTACTTCCTAAAAATCATATGGATTTGTCAATAGTAGCGCTATTTATGTCATCCTACGAACTTATTGAGTGATGTGTTATATGGGATGATAGCTCATGATTTCAATGCAAAAGATTAATACAAAAATTTTTCGACATATCCACGAACTCGAATTAAAGAAGAATTATGCATTTATTATCGCTTACCTCCAACTGACAGAACAAATTTAATTGAGCCATTTGCAGCTGAACTCGGAATTGGGAGATACGAGTCAGCGTTCAAGGTTTCGGCTGCTAGGCGAACCAAACTTCAAATAACTATGCGAAAGATCGATCGTGTTCGCCGTTCTGTGCACGTCGTACGGGCTCCCTTGCACGGTTCGCGTGATTTCAATCGCGAAACACTTTGACGTGACGATATATTGAAAAAAAGATAAAAAACTTGATGCTTTATGCAGCCGCGCATATAGTTCAGCGATTGATGCCGTTCTACATGGTTCCCGCTTTTCCTGATGCCACGCCTTGACTTTTCGCCAAACTAAAAAACGATAAACAGTCGAAAATATACAAATACCCTTGATAATTCGGCGGATACAACTTCGAATACGAAGCACCTTGACGAGAAATAATGGAGAATGAGTCGATGCATGACACACTATCGGCTATTTCTCGCTGTTTTGAATCATAAGCATTGTTACTTGCAGTTCCGAAATTACATATTTTAGTGAATAGCTTTCAAGTATATCAAATACAATAAATCGGCTATAGTTAATCGCTTGCACGCGTGCGCATGTGTATTTGCAAGATACCAAAATTCTTCTTAATGTTCCTACGAGTAACTTTTCATAGTCAAGGATCTAGAGAGAAGAGAGAGAGAGAGAGAGAAAAAGAGAGACGAGAAAAGAGAGCTAGAAAAAGGAATGATAAAGGGGCGAGGAAAAGGAGAGAGAAAGAGAGAGGAAGGCGACGTGGACAACCGCACGACAAAATTAATTTTGCGTCTGATTGATTTTTCCTCGACAGAAGCATTGGGTTATCGATAGATCCCAAATAATAAACGAACATGAGATCGGAGCCGAAGCTTTTGAAGGACAATATTTCCTCTCTTTCGACTATTGCATTAAATATGACGACTCTCCTTTGGAGAAATTTGGAGAAAGCAGATCATTCTCCGTTTCTATGTTTTGCTTCATTATGCATTATTTATCTTACTGAGTTTACCACTGTATTACGTCATCGCATAATCTATTTATCTATAGAAATGGAACAACTCCCTTCCGTCGAGTCGTCGTGAAAAATGTGACTGTTTGAAGTATTAACTTGCCTTTGTTATTCCGCCCTTCGAAGACGTTCATTTCTCAAGTTTCATGTCTCACGTTGATATTCTCAAACGGTGAAGAACGTCCATTGATACCGTGATATGTCTGGTATTATCGATCGGCATACATTAATGGCTTCTCCTAACGTCGTGAAAATCAAGGATGACAAGGGGGAAATCCGGGATACGCGGACTTTTGTGAGCCACGGCGAAACCCTCGTTCCATTAAAAGAGCGTCGAAGGAACTCGAGTTACGATATATCGGAAGCGGAATGAGTCATTATGCGACGGGTATTCTGTCTCGTCGCAAAAGACTGCTTTCTCGGAATGCGGATGATTCTTTTCGTTTGAGAGGATAAAAGGAAAGAAAGAGCTTTTTATGTGAACACGAGGATTAGGAATTATTTATGTATGCTGTTCGACAGTTTCACTGCTTTTAACATCGTAATTCGCAATATCGGAAGTATTGAAGAGTCTTAACAGACTGATTAAAACTCACTTATGGTATGACATATTTGCGTATTATCACTACTAAGTACATGTCTATATGTCTTACCCTTCTGTGCGTGATTGTATATGCTACTGTTACACAGATTTTAAAACAATACAACGAGAATACCAAGACGACACACGTATCTGCAGCACTTTATCGCGACATATACTCAACAGATTTAACAATTTACAAGCGTAGTCACGAGAACTAGGATTGAGGTAATGCTATGTATGTTAAGCGCGTGCATTCTGTCGTAATATTTTTCAAGTTTTTCAACTTTTCGATTCACTCAAAATTCAATGAGTAACAATGATGCTCATCACAAATTGAGATAAATGCAAATATCCGAATAACATCATCATTAGTACAATACATAATATTATAGAAATATTATAGATAATATTATAGAAAGTGCAAAAAGAAAAAGCAAGCAATCAGTGGGCTAGACAACAGCATTGAAACTATGATTATTGTTTTATTTGAAACAACAGGAAATTTTAGTGTGAAAGGATAAATCAAAGTTTACGGTCTTAATTAAATGTCTATATTATTAGAAATAATACACACAAACCTTTGCAGCAGAATAAAACGAAGCGAGAATACAGATCGAACAAACGAAGACAAAATATTGTAATATTTTATTATAACAAAAAAAAGAGATTATATACAGGGTGTTAGAAAAGTCTGGAAACGGTCAAATATCTCGAAACGTTTCTGAGAAAAATGTTTTGAATCAAAGTTGAAGGGTTTTAAAAGTTCTATTGAATGATCATATCCGTTTGACCTAAAGTGGAGGGATCAAGGTGAGATCAAGGCCAACATGATTTCTTTAAATAGAATATTCAATTTTTATCACACAGTGTTAAAGACGACAGCGAGACGTTTCCAAAACACTACCTGCTGACCTATTTTTCTTGAGAATTGTCTGAGTTATGAGCTTTAGAATTTGCCGCCAGCATTAGTATTATCCAGGTTGTACCGCGTGGAGATTGCATGGTCGGACTTTACACCCCTGTATGCGTGTATGTGTGTGTGTGTGTATGTGTGTGTGTGTGTGTGTCAGCAGAGATAAGGACCCCGCGGTTCGTCACTCCCGCAGTATTTAATGACTCCAAACCCTCTCTGCTGCATGTGTGTGTATATGTGTGTGTGTGTGCGTGCGCGCGTACGCGTGCATGTGTATGTAGACGTGTTTTTACTGAATTAAGTGTTCAAATTGTCTTCCGTCTGCTACTTGACAATGACCTAATCGTAGATGAAATTCGTTTAAAACGTTTCGTCTCATTTCTGGTGAGATAAGATTTACTTGGGGTAGTATGCGTTCCCTAAGGTCTGCCAGTTAAGTTAGCAGGTTTCGTTGCGTACACATTGTTTTTAACATACCCCCATAAAAAGTAGTCCAATGGAGAAAGATCTAGTGATCTAAAGGGTCATTCTATTTCTCCATGTCTTCCTATCCATCGGTTTGGGAAAGTATCAGTTAAAAATTGACGCACTACTACTGCATAGTGTGGCGGTGCACCATCTTATTGAAACCAAATATTTTGTATATTTCCGTCAAACAAATTGTCAATAGCAGGAACTATTTGATTTCGCAATAAATCTAGATAAATGTTCGCACTTAAATTTTCTTCGATAAAGAAGGGCCCGATAATACTAGGTTCGCAAAAACCCGCCCACACGTTCAGTTTTTGGGGATACTGTGTGTGGAAATCACACATCCAGTAAGAGTTCTCGTCACTCCAATAGCGGCAATTCTGACGATTTACCGTTCTATTTAATTCGAAAGAAACTTCGTCGGAAAAAATGATATTATCAAAAGTGTTATCATTATCGCATCGACGCATCATTTCATCGCAAAACTCATTTCTTCTACCGAAATCACGTTCCGCTAGCTCCTGAATAAATTTTATTTTGAAAGGATGCCAGTTTTCTTTCATTTTCATTCATAATTTTATGAATGGAAAATGTACTAACTTCAGTCGCCTGTGCTACCTTCCTAATCGAAGAATTAGGATTTTCTACAAATGATTGCATCACATCCAAACTTTTATCGAAATGTGTCGCTGATTTTGGTCTACCACTCCGCGGGCGGTCCTTGATAGATTCTGTTTCTTTGAATCGTCTGACAGTTTTTTGAACTATAGACTTTGAAATTAGTTCACAATCTGCATAAGTATCGTTAAACAAAATCGCTACTTGTTCGAAGGACCTAACGCGGTCACCATATCCTCGCATCATCAATATTGTAATTCTTTCCCTTCAGTCAATACCATTTTGGCGACTACTGAAGATAATTTCTTAGTTTGCAAAAGAAATTTTGACTTGATATACGAACAAGTAATTTGTTACTTGTATAACGAATACGATCTACATCTAGTATCTAGCATTTAATCTTCTTCGATAAAAAAGGATCCGATAACCAAAAACCTGTCGATATGTTTCTTAGGGATACTACATGTGGAGATCACGTCTATGCTACCTTCTTTATCGAAAAATAAGGATGAGCTCCTACAAATGATTTGTAAGTTTAATGACAATTTATAAATAATTTATTACAATGTGTACGCAACGAAACCTGCTATCTTGGCAGATCTTAGGGAACGCATACTGCACCAAGTAAATCTTATCTCATCAGAAATGAGACGAAACGTTTTAAATGAATTTCATCTACGATTAGGTCATTGTCAAGCAGCAGACGGAAGACAATTTGAACACTTAATTCAGTAAGAACCTGCCTACATACACACGCACGCGCGCGCGCGCGCACACACACACACACACACACACACACACACATGCAGCAGAGAGGGTTTGGAGTCATTAAATACTGCGGGAGTGACGAATCGCGGGGTCCTTATATCTGCTGACACACACACACACACACATACACACACAGGGGTATAAAGTCCGACCATGCAACCTCCACGCCGTACATCCTATGGATAATACTGGCGGCACCGTAAAATCTAAAGCTCATAACTCAGACAATTCTCAAAAAAAATTAATCATCAAGTAGTGTTCTGGAAACGTCTCACTATCGTCTTTAATACTGTGTGATAAAAAATGGGATGTTCTATTTAAAAAAATCATGTTGGCCTTGACTTCACCTTGACCCCTTCACTCTAGGTCAAACGGATATGATCATTCAATAGAACTTTTAAAACCCTTCAACTTTGGTTCAAAACATTTTTCTCAAACACGTTTCGTTTTCGAGATATTTGACTATATATTCCATACTTTTCTAACACCCTGTATATGTATATATGTATACATATATATATATATATAGGGTGACCCAGGAGAAAAAATCAATATTTCGTGGGAGTATAGAATGAGGTAATATAAGCCAAAAATGTTATATAAACATGGTGTCCTTTATTACTGGTTTCCGAGATACAGCTATGTTAAATTACACGGAATTTAAAGTTGGCGTGTCATTGGGATTTCATTTTTCACCGTAACGGAGCGCTGCAGGCTGTATATCAGTTGGAAAGGTTAGCAAAACACCTGGTGATCTGTCCTGCTGTTTGTGACACACTCCAAACATGCCGCACGTGTCTTTTAATGTAAAGTACGCAAATATGGTTTATGTTTATGGGTATTGTGATGGCAATGCTCCCACAGCCGTTGAAGAATATCACGGCCGTTTTCCGATGCGCCACATTCCAGACCGAAGAGTATTCTCAAACGTGTTTAACAGCTTACGTGAAAATGGTACACTTCTCAGTGCTCACATCACATCTGAACGTAGCGTTGAGAGAAATGTTGAGGAAGAAGAAAATATACTTCAAATGGTACAAAGGAGCCCTACGACTAGTACAAGAAGGGTTTCTGCACGTACTGGTGTTCCTCGGACATGTGTCTGGCGGATACTGCATGACCAACATCTGTACCCATTTCATTCGCAACAAGTACAAAATCTCCATGAAGGAGATGGAGCCACACGTCTACACTTTTGCCAGTGGCTACAGAATAATCGTGAATTGATTCCTGTCATATTTTTCACTGACGAGGCAACATTTACGCGTAATGGCATACATAATACGCGTAACATCCATCGTTAGTCACAAAATAACCCTAACGCCATTGTTGTACAGAATTTCCAAGTTCATTTCTCCGTCAATGTATGGTGTGGCATGATTGATGGAATGCTGATTGCTCCTGTTTTTCCAAATCATATGACAGGACAGAGTTACCTCGACTTTTTACAAAATACGCTTCCACAATAGCTAGAAAATATTTCCCTGGCTACACGAAGAACAATGTATTTTCAGCACGACGAAGCACCTCCTCATAACACATCTTGTGAGAGAACACTTAAATGCAATGTTTCCACATCGGCCGCGATGGAACAGTACAGTGGCTACCAAGATCACCCGACCTAACTCCCTTGGATTTCTGCTTGTGGGGTTGGTTAAAGTGCGAGGTGTATAAAACTAAAGTGAATACATGAGATGAACTTATTGCACGTGTAATAGCCGTTGTTGACCAAATTAGGGGCCGTGAAGATGTCCTCCGGCGCGCAACCTGCCACGTTCTCATAAGATGTAACAAATATATCGAAGTACGGAACGAAATATTCGAAAATTTGTTATGATAGATGTATTACAATGTAATTGCAGTAAACTTCAACTCATATTAGATAATTTCGACATGTAATTTAACATAGCTGTATCTCGGAAACCATTAATAAACGACACCATGTTTATATAACATTTTTGCCTTATATTACCTCATTCTATAACCCCACGAAATATTGACCTTTCCTTCCGGGACATCCTGTATATCTTCGTTTGTTATTATATCATATATAGACATATACACACATAGAAGCTCAAATACTTTTCATCATCAAAATCTATCCAAATGAAATATTGTATACATACACACACACACACACACACATGCACACGTATACGCACACGCCACACGCCTATGCGCGCGCGCACACACATTTCTCACAATATCTGGTTATGAACCGTGAAACATCCGGCAAAGATGCATATTTGGAGCTGCTTTTGTAACCAAAGATGTCGAATTTTACCTCTAATTACAGAGAATTTGGATGCGAAAAAGATGGTTAAAATATATCAAAGGACATTAATATCATGTGCTGAAGAATGATTTCCAGATAAAAAACGAAACTGGATTTTGCAAGAAAACAACGATCAAAAACATCGGAGTCGTCTTTACTGCCAATGGAAAGAAAAAAATAACACCGAAACATTAGACCGGCCGTCACAATCACCAGATGCACATCCTATTGAAAATGTTTGGGGATTAATGAAGATAAAGTTACGTGGAGAAAAAATGTACAAGGTGAAACAACCATCTCGGCAGTGTTTGATATGGCGATCTATACTTCGACAGTACGCTGAAAAATTGATAGAAAGTATGTCCAGAAGATATCAGGCAACAATTGACAATGGCGGTAATTGGACGACCTCTTAATATAAAAGCGTTATAGTACTGACTGAATAGTATATATGTAATTTTTTTTTCTTTTTATAGTAAATAACTTAAAAGTTATATCGATCACATTTTTAGTAAACAAACTGTACATATTTAGTAAACAGTATGTACATATATACAGGGTGAGGAAAAAATACAGGAACTCCGAAATATATTGAAAAATATAATTTTTATGAAAAAATGTTTCAAACAAACATTGTAGGGTTTCAAGTAACGCATTACATAGCAATATCAGTATAACCTTGAATAGCGTTGTCAAGGCCACGTGAAGGTCATCTTAACTCCCCCCCGTGGGTGCCACCTTGTCGTGATGGAGGGGGCTTGAAGGTTCCAGTGATGTACAGAGCTGTGCCGGAGGGGGCTTTAGCACCTGGCAAGTCCTATCATGCCGGAGTGGTCTGTACGGAGAGATTGGACCAAGAGCGCCTGATCAAGCTGGTTGATCAGCCTGGTCTCGACTAGATTAGTCATAGAGCGAGTGGGAGGAGAATTATACCCCTGGAGGCATTGCACGCCGGTGCTCCGGTAACTGAAGAGAACGGACCTCTTCCTCACCCGCCCTGGTCTAACCGTTCTGGTCTGGTTGGATGGAGAGACGTACCCATCCAAGTCTCCGCACCGTGGAGGGTTCCTCCTCTCCCCACGGTACCTGGAGTATGGAGGGGTGTTCCGGGCCGTCCGGACATTTCCGAGGCCGGGGCCGGAACACCTTCTGGCGTTCTATAAGAGGATCCCATCCTTAGAGGCATTGCACGCCGGTGCTCCGGCAGCCGAAAAGGGTGGACCTCTTTTTCTCATCTGTCCTGGCCATGGCCAGGCGGAAGGAAAAACCCACACCCGAGTCTGCACACTATGAGAGCTAACCCACTCATGGTACACGGGGGGTGGAGGGGTGTTTCGGGCCGCTCGGACTTATTCCAAGATCGGGGTCGAAACCTTAGGGCGAAAAGGGGAAAGTACCCCATCTTCCAAGGCATTGCACGCCGGTGCTCCGATAGCCGAAGAAGGTGGACTTACCCACTTTCCCTCATTCGTTCGGCCTCGGCCGGACGGAAGGAGGAACTCACATCCAGGTCTGCACACTATGGGGGTAACCCCCTCATGGTACCTGGGGGGTGGAGGGGTGTTCCGGGCCGCTCGGACGTATTCCGAAGTCTGGGTCGGAACACCCTCCTAGCACCAGCTAAGAGGACCGACCCCACCCTTGGAGGTATTGCACGCCGGTGCTCCGGCAGCCGAAGGGGGTGGACCCCTTTCCCTCATCCGTCCCCATTACGGCCAGGCGGAGGGAGGTACCCACACCCGGGTTTGCACGCTATGAGGGTTTGGAAACCCTCATGGTTCTCGAGGGGTGGAAGAGTTTCCGGGCTGCTCGGACGTATTCCAAGGTCAGGACTGGAACACCCTGTGTGCTGTGCCCGAGAAACGGCGATCGCATCGCCCTAAAGCCGGGTCCTCAGGCGGCGTGAGCATGCTGGTCGCCATGAGGGAGGGGGTCGTCAGTGGGGTGCGACACCGATGGTGGCCTTCCTCTTTCCATGGGGCCCCCCGCGTGGCGGCGCCACGTACGGTGCCCACAGGGTCGGAGATGTGGAACCTCCGAAAGCGGTCTGGCCACCAGAAATAGTGGTTAAGGCGTGTGTAGGGGGCTGAAGGCTAGTGCCGGCGATGTTACATTCCGCCGGCCCGAGCCATATGTCGCTTCTCTGGGGGCACTTGGAGATTCCCCTTTCGGGGGGATGCGGGCATGCCCGGGCGACGGATCCGTATGAGGTGGTGGGGTTTAAACTAAAATGACTGAGCTTAATTCTTTAACGGATTTGAACCAAGATAATACGACGGACCTGGCAATACACACGGATAAGAAGAAACTGGAAACTCTCTCCAGTTCCAAGGAAGAGGTGGTAGGAACTATCACTAGGCGATCTGGCACTCGCCGTGTGACAAGAGGAGGAGATACCCGCAGCTCCTCGGCAGAAATGCCAAAAGAGAGGAGAAATACCCGTACCTCTTCACAACTTGGAGCTTCGAAAATATCAACGCCCTCTCCTGAAAAATCCAGGTTAAGAACGCCTACAAGAAGGACGTCTTCAACATCCATATCCCATTAAAGACCTGTGAGCGTAGTGAAGACGTCCAAATGGGACATCCCCACTAAGGAAAATGGGGAAACGGATGAAGAGCGATTCGCTGAAATAGTTCTACGCACCCGTGGGAGACCACCCACCACGAGAGAATATCAAAAGAAAAAGGCGTTCTTAGCGAAGAAAAAGGCTCTTCTTGAAAAGAAAAAGGAAGAGGACCTCCTTCAAAGTTTGGAAAGTCCGGCTGAGTCGCTCAGCGATCTCTGTGAAAACCGGAAATATAAAATTGAGCTGAGGAAGCAAGAGCAACATTTGGAAAAGGCGCCGTCTAGTAACCTGACTGCATCTGTGTTAGATGCAGCTAAACAGGTACTAGGTATCGCAACAAGGTCCGGCAATCTCAAAGGGACCTATATTACGGTCCTAAAAGACGCTGCAGCCGTGATCATGGTCGGAGCGATTCTCTTGGGAAAACGTGTAACAATAGGGGTGGGAGAGAAGGATGAAATACTGGATGAGATAAGGGAAGAGAATAAGAGGCTGAGGAACTCTTATGAAGAGATTAAAAGAGAGATGGAGAGACTCAAGGAGTCCCTCAGGGCATACAAGGAGGTCACAACACCCCAGCCTCCACTTGCCCCTATATATGTTACGGACGAGGAGATAAACAATGCACCTACCAAAAGAAAGAGGGGATCTCCAATTGTGGATGCAGAGAGTGATGAGGAGGTCGACATTGGAATTATTGAGGTGCAGCCTGGTTTAATAAGACCAGGATCAGGGCAGCTTCATCCAACGGAGGTGAAAAAAGTCAGGGCCCGAGACAACGTAAAGCAGGGTCCCAGAATTATCGATAATATCCCGATAAAAACAAGGATAAGGGAGGAAAAAGGAGAAAACAAAGAAGAAGGGATAGCAACAGAAACGCTAGAGTACTGAGTGTCAAACATGGTTTTCGCTGCCATAGAAAAATGGTCGCAGAAAGATAATAGCAGCAACAGACCATCAGCTAAGGAAACCCTAATGGAGAAAACCCTCTCCCAAAGGAAGAAAAGGAAGATAAAGAAGAGGGGAACGAAGAGTGCTATCCAACAGCAGAGCAACAAGTTGCAACAACGACAACCACCCCTCCTCGATGGCAGAAAGTTTCCACCACTCGGTCCTAAACGTGGACCGAAAAAGAGTGATTCCAACACAATTGAAAGTTGGGTGAAAGTGGTGGGAAGAAAACAAAAGAGAAGGGAAAATAAAGAGGAGAAAAAGAGGAAGATCAAAGAAGCTCAGTCGAAACCTGCGGGCGATAATAAGCAAGGAAAGAATGGCAAACCGAAACCAAAGCGCAAAGTACCTAGAACAGCGGCGGTTACAGCGCCGAAAGACGCGTACAAGGAGCTGCTTAAAAAGGTTAAGTCTAACAAGGGGAGGACGCGTCAACCAAGAAACGGTTTGGAACGAAACTTATGGAGTTAATAGTACTTGACTACTAATAAGTCGTGGTAATAGCATTCGATGCAATGACCGTTTTCGAAAAAAAACGGTTTAAAAAAAACCAACAAAGCGTACGTAGAGTTAGTAAGAAGGATATTCAACGAAGCGGTGTAGCGGAGCATCGGAGGTAATGGATTACCGAGCTGACGGCCCGGGTTCGATCCCTGTTGTGGTTTTTTTATGCTGTAAGCATAAAAATAAAAAAGAAAACATTAATAAATAATAAAACTGCGTTTCTTAAATATACTAGTGTTTGTTAAATATATTATTAATGATTTGAATTCCAAAGAAACCGTAAATTTTATCTGTAAAATATATAGTGTATGAGAAAATTTTTATATAATAATTGCAGTGGAAATAGGAGTAAAAATATATTAAGTTGTAATAATAATTATATAAAGATGCAATTGAAAGAACAGTAGTATTAAACAGGGTATTGTATTCATATTATATATTCATATTATGCTTTTTATGTATATAAGATATATATAAACATACAAAGACACATACATATGTTTTTGTATGTTCTTATATATCTTATATACATAAAAACATAATATGAATATATAATATGAATATAATACCCTATTTAATACTACTGTTCTTTATATTGCACCTTTATATCAGGTGTAGTAAAAAGAAATCCATTATTTTTCCAATAGATGGCTTTAGTTATCTGTATCTCGCGTTGTATAAGTCCGATCGGGTTCCACTAGATAGCGTTAGAAAGATGAGATTTCGTACTAAAAAAACTTTTCTGACAGTTTTGTGATTAGTTGACTCAGTTTTGTTTGAGCGCGCGTCAAAGATGGACACTAGCAAAAAGAAAATACGCTATATTTTACAGTTTTTCTTCGATAAAGGCGGAAACGCAAGCCAGGCGGCTGAAAATGTGAATAGTGTTTATGGTCCTGATACTGTAATAGCCAATTACGCGCAATTTTGGTTTCGTCGATTCCGTTCCGGTAATTTCGATGTCAAAGATGCACCACTCACTGGAAGGCCGATTGTCGAAAATATCGATAAAATCATGGACATTGTCGAGTCCGACCGTCATGTAAGCACTGTTTCGATTGCCCAAGAGCTAAAGATTGCACAAAAAACCGTTTGGAACCATTTGAATAAGGCTGGATACAAAAAGAAGCTCGATGTATGGGTGCCACACGAGTTAACGAAAAAAAACCTCATGGACCGAATTTCCATCTGCGAATCGCTGCTGAATCGCAACAAAATCGACCCATTTCTGAAGCGGTTGGTCACTGGTGATGAAAAGTGGATCACTTATGACAACATCAAGCGAAAACGGTCGTGGTCGAATCGCGGTGAGCCGGCGGAAACGGTGGCCAAGCCAGGATTGACGGCCAGGAAGGTTTTGCTGTGTGTTTGGTGGGATTGGCAGGGAATTATCTACTATGAGCTGCTCCCCTACGGCAAAACTCTTAACTCGGAACTGTACTGTGAACAATTGGACCGTCTGAAGGAAGCAATCGCCCAAAAGTGGCCAACTTTGGCCAATAGGAGAGGAACTGTGTTCCATCAGGACAACGCCTGGCCACACACATCGATAGTGACTCGCCAGAAGCTCCGAGAGCTTGGTTGGGAGGTTCTTATGCATCCACCTTATAGTCTGGACCTGGCACCAAGTGATTACTATCTGTTCCTGTCCATGGCGAACAATTTTGCTGGTGAAAAATTCGCTTCAAGAGAGGCTTGTGAAAATCGACTGTCTCAATTTTTTGCCAATAGGGACAAGGGCTTCTATGAGAGAGGCATAATGAAATTACCTTCAAAATGGCAACAAGTTATCGAACAAAACGGCGCATATTTGACCTAAATCGGATCATTCTAACTATGGTAATTAAAGCCTTCAATTTTATGCAAAAATAATGGATTTCTTTTTACTACACCTGATATAATTATTATAACAACTTACTGTATTTTACTCCTATTATTGATTACATAATGATGCAATGATTACATAAAAATTTTCTCATGTACTATATATTTTATAGATAAGATTTACGGTTTCTTTGCAATTCAAATCATTAATAATATATTTAACAAATATTAATATATTTAAGAAACGGTTTTATTATATATTAATGTTTCCTTTTTTATTTTTATGCTTACAAAATAAAAAAAACACAACAGGGATCGAACCCGGGCCGTCAACTCGGTAGTCCGTTACCTCCGATGTTCCGCTACACCGCTTCGTTGAATATCCTTCTTACTAACTCGTACACATGTTGGCTCTTTTTTATTCCGCTTTTCTCGAAAACGAAGAGGCATTGCATCAAATGCTATTATCATGAGTTACTAGTAGTCAAGTACTATTAACTCCGTAAGTTTCATTCCAAATCATTTCTCAGTTGACGCGTCCTCCCCTTGTAAGATAGACGTCAATGCCCTGGGAATCTTTTTTCTTTTGTTAACGCAGAGGAAACCCGTCATGGGTACCCTCCGCCCCCTGGGAGGGGCAGAGGGTTATGTGAGATTCTTAAGCCAGCGGCACACGGTGCTTGTTTTCGTGCTGGATTGCTTGCTGGATAAAAATATTGCGTTCTGATTGGTGCATTTCCATCCATCTTCGGAAGTGTACCAATCAGATCGCAGTATTTTCATCCAGCAAGCAAACCAGCACGAAAACCATATGCCGCTGGCTTAACTGCCTAAAATCTCTGCGGGATGTCTACCAGTCGGACCGAAATGGGGGGAGTCAGGGGAACTGCGCCAGCATTCCCTCCCTGACACCCCGGCCCCAGGGCTCATTCGTTGAGCCCCACGCCCACGTGCCGCGCCCCCTTTTCCGTGAGAACAAGGTTAGGGCGCGGCGCCCCGATCGGCTAGGCCCGATCGGGTTGGCCTTACGGTTACGATTATGGGAGAGAGGGGACATACCTACCCTCCCTCCCCGCCCCTCCCCTTCGAAGTAACCTACTTCGGGGGGGGGAGCGTGGCCCTTTCCCAGAGGGCTTCGCTCCCCCCTTCCATCCTCTACCGACGCGCGGGGGAGCGCGGGCGGGAGTATTTCACCCCCCTCCCGGGATACCTCCCCCGCGCGTCCGAAGTCGGCCCCGAGGCGGCCGAGTGGGAGGTCTCCGGATAACCGGTTGCCGCCCCTCATCGGCCGGCGCCACCTCGGGGCCGCTACTATCTCCCGGGGAGCGCCGCCTTCGACTCCGGCGGCCTCCTTCTCGGACATAACGTCCCTGCAGAAGGAGGCTACCGCCCCCCATGCCTCCTCGCTCCCGCACATGGCACGGACCATACGCGGGAGCGAGAGATCCTCCACTCTGCACCCCATCGCCCGGACCAGGACTCAGTGCTCTTGGCTCCACGCCTCGCATACTACGAGGGTGTGCCGCGCCGAGTCCTCCGGCTCCGGGCAGTGGTGGCACTCGGTGGTGGGTTCCTTTCCTATCCCGTGCAGGTACCTACCGAAGCATCCATGCCCCGTTAGTACCCGCATCAGATGGAAGGAAAGTCCGCGCCCCCTCCTGCCCACCATTTCATTTAGGCAGGGGCGGACAGCCTCGGCCGTCTGGCGACCGAATCCTCGCAGATCGGCCAGTTCGGCCGACCACTTGTCGAGGATCCGATTACCGGCCTGGGTCTTCAAGGCCCTCAGGTCCCTGGCCGATATGCCCTCCTCCCTTTCGCAGAGCTCCCTTATGCGCCAGTAGAGGAGATGCCTCTCTTCGGCGAGGAGCTCCACTGAGGGAGAGCCGGCCAGGGTAGCCGCCACCATGTGTGAGACGGTCGCGTACCTTCGGATCGCCCTCACTAGTACCGGCCGCGTGGCCTAATGCAGCAGGTCCATATTGCGGCGGGTAACTAGGAGTCGGGGCGCCCATATAGGTGCCCCGTATAGGGCGACCGAGAGCACGACGCCCACGTATAGGCGGCGTGCCCGCCATCCAGGGTCCTCCTGGGTCTGCGTCAGGCCGGCCAAGGCCGTGACTATCTTGCGAACCCGGGAGGTTAGGCGCCTGAAATGGGGCCCGAAGTCCCACCGGCTGTCCAACGTCAAGCCCAGATATTTCATCGTGGACATGACGCGGACGCGGACACCGTCCACCAGGACCCGGGCTCGTCGCGGCCTCCCCTGACCCCGTCCATGAAAGAGCATGGCCTGGGTCTTCTGGGGGGCCACTTTGAGCCCGAGGTCTCTGATGGTTCCCACCACCGAGTGTAGAGCTGCCTCCACTTTGAGGCGAGCCTCTCCCCAATCCTCCCCTTCGGCCAACACCAACGTATCGTCTGCGTAGCAAACCACGTGGCAGCCGGGGGGGAGGTTGCCCTGGGAATCTCCAAATTAAATACTAGATAGGAAGTCACGGGCTCTCTGGTATTGGGAATTCCTGGGGAGAAGGGCCAAGAACAGGTAGATGTGTTAACTTTCTTTTTTTTGGTAACGCAGGGGAAATCCATTATGGATACCCTCGACCCGTTGGGGGGGTCGAAGGTTATGTCAGACTCTTACTGACTAAAACCCCTGCGGGATGTCTATCAACCGGACCGTGATGAGGGGAGGGAAACTGCTTCCTCATTCCCTCTCCAAGATGTGTTAGCTGGCAAATTGAGGGAGCTATTTAAGGAAAAGGCAAAGATTAGGCGCCCTCAAAAAATGGGGGAACTCAGAGTTCGAAATTTATAAATCGCCACGACGGAAGAGGAAGTGGCGGAAGTCGTAGCGAAGGAAGGAGGGTGTGATCCTATTGAAGTCAAGACCGCAAAGATGAGGGTCACATCCAACGGTGCCAGATCGCTCTGGGTACAGTGTCCCTTGGCGGCCGCTAAGAGGGCCGCCGAGAAGGGGAAGCTGGCCGTAGGGTGAGCAGAGGCCAGGGTAGAGCTGCTGGACGCTAAGCCCTTATAATAATACAAGTGTTTAGAAAGTGGCCACGTCCAACGACTCTGCACTAGTAATGTAGACCGAAGCAATAATTGCTATCGGTGCGGAAAAGAGGACATAAGGCCCGAAAGTGCTATGCTTCGGCCAAATGCCAACTTTGTGCCGCGGCGGGGATACAGTCCGGACACCGCATGGGGGGCCGGCTTGCCACTCCCCCAAACAAAAGAAGAAGGGGCAAAAAATAGATGAAGTCAAATTGTCTGAAAAAGTGGCACCCTCTGCCCCCACAGTAGAGAAAGAGAAAGAGAAAGGGGAGGTTACTCCCCCCTCCTCCTCCGTCCACTGTCCTTCTCCCTTTAACGCACGAAATGAGGATGAGAACATGGATGTGGAAAAAAGAGGAGAGAAAAGAAAGCGTTCACGGGACGAACACAGCAGTGATGGACGGGAGGAACCGGATGAGAAGGTGGTGATAGTTGACAAGCCATAATGACCACCCGGCTCCTTCCAGCAAACCTGCACCGCGCCCGCCAGGCTCAGCATTTGTTTGAGTACACCCTGGCGGAGCACAGTGCAGGACTAGGCATTGCAGCGGAGCCCTTCCAGGTCCCCCCACCAACCATCCTAGATGGTTTGCGGACAATTTGAGCTCCGCCACAATTATATGGAGATCCAATGCCGACTCCTCCCCTGTCACTTTTATAGGCAGGGGGGACTGCTATGTGATGGCCAGGTGGGGAGGGGCCCTGACAGTGGTCGGGGTCTACCTCCCCCCAGAAAAGAGCCTGGACTCTCGGAGCTATAAGTCCAGGCTCGCCGAAATCGGGAGGAAGGTCAGACCCTTCCTTCCGGGGCTTGTCACCATCGCTGGGGACTTCAACGCCAAATCGGTATCCTGAGGGTCTCGGCATGGTGACAGGTGAGGGAAGGAAATAGAAGACTGGGCCGCGGAGTTAGGCCTGCACCTGCTCAACGATGGTGAGATACCGATGTTCGTTGGGCCGCAGGGGGAGTCATTTATAGATCTGACGTGAGCTTCCCCTGCGGCCGTTGGGCGGGTGCAGAGCTGGAGGGTGGCAGAAGAAACTGAGTCTTTATCCGACCATCTATACATAGAGATGGTACTTTCTGTCACTCCCAATGGTCTGCGGCCCGGTCGTGAGAATGAACCTCGACCACCTAAGTGGGCATTAAATCAGCTAGACAGAGAGGCCCTCGAGGTCTCCACGACGGCCTTCATCTTGTCATCACTGGATGAAGGGTAGGACCTGGACTCCGCAGTGGCGGAATTTATGGGCATCGTCGCACAGGCGTGCGACGCGGCAATGCCTAGGGTCAGATCCTGCTCCCAAAGGGTTGCCTGGTGGTGAAGCGAAGAGACCGCAGATCTCCGTCGAAATTCGCTCCACCTCAGGCGGGCCTTTCGGCGAGTCCGGAATAACAGGGACTCAAGCCCCGAGGTAATACTGGCCATACTAGTCCTACACGAGTATCGGAATGCAGCTAATGCCCTCCATGATGCAATATGGGAGACCAAGGGGCAAGGATGGGACAACCTCCTCCTAGGATTGGATGCGGATCCGTGGAAGCGCCCTTACAGAATAGTTATGGAGAAACTAAAACCATGGGCGCCCCCACTGACGGAAACGCTTGACTCCCAGTTCACAGAGAGGGTCATGGGGTCCTTATTCCCTGTCAGGGATGGGGACCTCATTGGCCCCTACATACTTCCTTTCCTTCAATACCAGAGGGAGGTACCGGGGGTCACAGAGGAGGAGGAGGCCGGAGCCGTCAAAAGATCAAAAAGGGTAAGGCCCCCGGACCTGATAGTATCCCCGGCCGTGTCCTCATCCTGGCCTCGGGGCACATAATGGATCGGCCCGTGAACGCGTTCTCGAGAGCCTTTAGGGAAGGCAGGTTTCCCCCAGTTTGGGGAAGGGCCAACATGGTCCTCCTCCGCAAGCCGGGTAAGCCGGAGGATTCCCCCTTACAGGCCCATATGCCTCCTAGATGAGGCAGGCAAGCTCTTCGAATGTGTCATCGCTGCCCGCTTCATGAGGCATATGGCCCGGGTAGGTCCACAACTGGATGACGGCCAATATGGCTTCCGGGAAAGACGGTCGACCATTGACGCGATAGAGCGTCTCAGGTTCCTCTCGGAGGCCATCGTGAAGAAGGGCAGGATGGCAGTAGTGATCACTCGATATCGCCAACGCACTTAACACCTTGCCCTGGGGTAAGGTGGAAGCCATGGAGGATTTTGGCTTCCCCCTACCTCGTGGCCGTCATCCGGGACTACTTCCGGGGTTGGCGTCTTTGCTACAAGGACGCCGATGGCTCTGTGCGCGAGAGAGGGTTGTCGTACGGGGTTCCGCAGGGATCCGCTCCTGTGGAACCACAGATACGATGCAATCCTCCGCACCGAGCTCCACCACGGACGGCTGTAGCATGATACGCTACGTTGACGATACGCTCGTCCTAGCCGGAGGGAAGACTCGGGGGAAGCTATAGGCATTGCGAACCTCGCAGTGGCCTGCGTCGTGCGCTGCATCCGCCAGCTGGGTCTGGTGGTGGCCGAGCGAAAAACGGAAGTTATCTTCCTACATAGGAAGGGAGTTCAGCCCAATTACGGGTAGAGAACATCAGAGTCCCCATTAAAGTCCAGATGCGGTACCTGAGCTTCACTTTGGACGGCATCTGGTGCTTCAAGCAACATTTCTAACGCGTGATCCCCCGGCTGAGAGTGGTTTCCGCCTCTCTTGGACGCCTAATGCCCAACGCCGGGGGACCCGACATGAAGGCTCGTAGGCTGCATGCGGGAATCTTAAATTTAGTGGCCCTCTATGGAGCCTCGATTTGAGCGGAGGCCCTGATCGCCAGCTGACCCCTACAGGCCCTTCTGCGCACAGTGCAGTGGGTGCTGGCGGTCAGGGTCATCCGCGGTTACCGGATGATCTCGCATGCAGCCGCGACGGTTCTGGCGGGCATGCCTCCTCGCCCTGATGTGCAGGTCCATGTACCATAACAGGGGGGAGCTCCGTCGCAATGTGGGGGCAGACGAGTCGCTCGCCGGGGCTATGAGGCGAATGAAGCACCAGGCTCGATTGGTACTCATCCGGCGCTGGTCTAGGCACCTGGAGGAGTCTAAGTATGGAAGGAAGACCGTCGAGGCCGTCCAGCCCTGCCTGCTTGACTGGGTAGGCGGGGCACATGGAGCTCTGACGTTCAGAATGACACAGGTGCTCACCGGGCACGGTTGCTTCGGTGAGTACCTGTGTCGAATCCAGAGGGAGCGCACGGCGCAGTATCACCACTGCGATCATGACCGCGACTCCGCACAGCACACGCTCGAAAACTGCCCTGCGTGAGCAGCAGAGCGCGGAATCGCGGTCGCGGAATTGGGCCACGACCTTTCATTCCTGGCGATAGTCACCGCCACCCTCGGGAGTGAGAGGAAGTGGAAGGCCTTTGCCTCATTCTGTGAAGCCGTCATAACCAGTAAGGAGGAGACTGAACGCCTCCGCCAGGCGGAGAACAAGCGTGGTCGTGACTACACGAGGCGCTGCCGTTGTCGCCGTTGCCAGCGACGTAGGTCGGGAAGCAGCGGCGGAGGCGGTGACTCCTCTGAGGAAGAGGGGGTGGTGAGGGCCATCATGGCCCCGCCACCTCCCCTTCCACCCGCACCACGCAGGAGGGGGAATCGAGGGCCGGAACCGCCGCGGCGCTCCGAGGTCCAGCGAGGCGTCGCGGTGGCGTTACAAGAGGAGGGCAAAGAAGGGGTGGCCTTCTACCCCCCCAGCTTCCAGCGTCAGCGACACCTGGCGCAGCTAGGCGGAGGGCCGTATATCTGCCCACTAGCCTTCTACAGGTCCCCAGACGAGGGGCCGGATGACAGTAAAAGGGGGAGGAGAGGATGACGGCATATTTTTGCTGTCGCTAAATGCCTCCCCCCTTGCCTGAAAGACCCTTGCGCTTGACGTAAGGGTTATTGGAAAAGGGGGTCTTAGGTAGGACCCCCTTGCCTTTCAGGTGCACGTTGCCCGGCGGTTAGGAATATTTCTCCCCCGTAGCCGCCGGGAGGGTTTAGTATAAGAGGGTGGGGTTCCGGGCGGAGATTCCCGGACCCCAACCAGCGCTCCAGCGCAGGAGCAACTAGGTAGCGGTGGTCCACCTAGTCGCACATCATGGCGGCGTCCCGTCCGGCTGGGAACGGAGATCGAAGCGAGCTTTGGCCGGCTTCCCCCTTCCCAGCCACATAAACGTGGCGTGAGGAGTGGAGGGGGAGCAGTGGTCAAAGAGGAGCCAGGGCTTGCCTTGGCTCGCGTCCCCCCTCCTCCCCTCGGGGAAGACAACGATGTAACTATCTGAACTCGGGGACCCGATTGTAGTTACGCGGCCCCGGGACCCCGAAGCAAGTCCCTTCGCAGCGCCACACGGGGAGGCTTTAGCCGGTAAGAGTCCGGCATAACCTTTGGTCCTTCCCCGAGAGTCAGGGATATCCATTATGGATTTCCTCCCTGCCAAAAATCAAAAAAAGGTCATCTTAAATTTCTTAAATGGAACCCCCTATTTTTCATTACATACTCTCGTAGCTTATCTCAAGGACTTTCCAGGATACTATAACTAAACATTTTTTCGTTAAGTATTTTGCTAGTTACAAGATTTAAACGTTACAGTACTGCCGGCATTAGCATTACCCAAGGTGTACTGCATGAAGGTTGTATGGTCGGATTTACATCCCTTTTGTGCGTGCGTGCGTAAAGTGCATCATCGATTTTGCTATTTCCATTTTTGTGTGCGATAACCCTATTTCGAATTTTAAAATTAGACTGTCTCATTACCAAACTGTCAATAGTTAGCAATTTAGGCATTTATTATGAATGTAAACGCTCAGAAACATGTAGTGATATTTACGCACATTTAAATAAAAATATGTATGTATGTATGTATTAGGAGTACGAATAAGTTTCCGCCCTTTTTTATCAAAAATTAAGAATTTATTCTGAAAGAACGGTACATTACGTTTTATTCAAAGTATTGTCCATCACTAGCCACTACTTTTTTCTATCTTTCTGGCAGCATTCGGATACCACGTCGGAAGAACTCTTCATCTTTTGAGGCTATCCACGAATCGACCCAATTTTTAGTATCTTCATATGATGTAAAGCGCTGCTTAGACAGCGCATGTGCCATCGACCGGAACAAGTGATAATCGGAAGGGGCAATGTCTGATGAATACGGCGGGTGGGGTAGGACTTCCCAATTAAATGTTTCCAAATAGGTTTTGACCGGTTTTGCAACATGTGGCCGAGCGTTGTCATGTAGGAGAATAATTTTGTCGTGTCTAGTAATGTCGAGTAGTAATGGGCGCATTTTTCCTTGAGTACTCGGCTCAATCTCATTAATTGTGTTCGGTAGAGAGCTCCAGTAATGGTTTCGCTCGGTTTGAGCAACTCATAATACACGACACCAAACTGATCCCACCAAATACACAGCATGAGTTTTTTTCCATGAATATTCGGTTTGGCTGTCGATGTTGAAGCATAGCCAGGTGGTCCCCATGATTTTCTCTTCTTTGGGTTATCGTAGTGGATCCATTTTTCATCACCAGTGACTATACGATGCAAAAAACCCTTTCTTTTATGCTTGGCAAGTAGCATTTCATATGTGCAAAATCGGCATTCAATGTCTCTCGGCTTCAGTTCACATGGAACCCAATTTCCTTGTTTTTGAATCATTCCCAACGATTTTAAACGATGTGAAATTGCTTGTTGAGTCACTTCTAATGTAAGTGCAAGTTCTTCTTGCGTTTGTCACGAATCTTCCTCCAATAATGCTTCCAATTCCGTGTCTTCGTACACTTTCGGCCTTCCACTGCGTTCTTTGTCTTCCACGTCAAACTCACCGTTTTTAAACTTTTGGAACCACTTACAACAACTTCTCTCACTTAAAGCAGTCTCACCATATGCTTCTACAAGCAATCGATGCGCCTCAGCTGCAGATTTCTTCAAATTAAAGAAGTAAATCAAAAGTTCCCGCAAATGACGCTTATTCGGCACAAAACTTGATATTTTCGCACGAAAAAAATTATGTTATGCTGATACGGAGTCACTAATACTTCAAGGTTATGTTGTTACCAGATGTCTAAACTTAAGATATTACGTTTTACATCTGCCAATTTCAACATAACCTTCTGGTGGTGTTATCTTTTATCAAACGGCGGAAATTTATTTGTACTCCTAATATTTACACATGAGGGTTTAAGTCGCGCATTCGTGCGCGCGCGCACACACACACACATACACGCACACAAAAGAGGTATAAATCCGATCATGCAACCTCCACGCGGTAGACCTTAAGTAATGCTAATGCCGACGGTGATGCAACTGTTAAGTTTTAAGTTTTTAACTGAAAAAATACCTAAAGAAAAAACATTTAGTTATAGTATTTTGAAAAACGCTCGAGATAAGTTATGAGAATATGTAATGAAAAATAGGGAGTTCCATTTAAGAAATTTATAATGACCTTCACGTGACCTTGACAACACTAGTCACAGTCATACTGATATTGCTATGTAAAGCGTTACTTGAAACCCTACAACTTTCGTCTGAAACATTTTTTTATAAAAATTATATTTTTCAATATATTTCGGGTATTTTCTCCTCACCCTGTATACAGGGTGTACGATTTATTTGAAGACATTGAAATATCTCGAGAACTATGCATTGGATAAAAAAAAGTGGTTAATGAAAGTTATTAGTCTCGAAGGAGGACATCCAATGATACCAAATTCGATCTCCCACCCCACCCCCTGGGGGTGGGGGTTGGGGCAACTTTGAAATCTTAAAGGGAAACCCCCATTTTTTATTGCAGATACGGATTCTACGCCACAAAATACGTAAATTTTGTCCGAAACTTTTTTTTTATTCGTGATAGATGGCGCTGTAATCGCAAAAAATTAGATTTTCCGCAATTCTCCAGAAATGATCATTGGATTGAGAAATAAAAAATACCTGTTCAATATTTTTAAAAAACATAATAAAAGTTATTCCCCCCCATCCTCTCGGGGTAGGGTGGGTGATAATGTTCAAATCTCAAATGGGGACCCACATTTTTCATTGCAGAATTAGATTGTACGTGAAATTTTTATTGAAACAATTTTTTTCATTCGTGATAGATAGCGTTGAATTTTTCCGAGAAACTACTTTTAGCGTTACACAGGAACAACGACGAGGACGTAGTAGTTTTATGTTCCCTTCGGGTGCTTTTTTAATGTGAGTCCCCTTGCCTCTCACAGATCGGGGTGCTTTTTAATGTGAGTCCCTTTGCCTCTCACTGTTCAATTAATTACAGTAAGTGTTCGAAATTTTTACCTTCCACTTCAATATACTTATTGATCCTTTTTTCAAATGACTGTACACAGGATAGAAGCATATCTGCGGGAGTTTCAGCACAAGCGTTTCTTATGCGTTCTACCATATTTTCACGAGTTGTTGGCACTTGTTGATAAACCTTATCTTTTAGGTAACCCCACAGAAAGAAATCCGGCGATGTTAAATCAGGCGACCTAGCAGGCCAATTAATCGGGCCACCTCTGCCAATCCATCTCTGCCTTTTATAATAAGCCGTAGTTCGCCATACACCCACAGTGGCGCGTCGAGCAGTTCCCTCTTCGATTCGGGTTCCCATTTGAGATTTGAACGTTACCACCCACCCTACCCCGAGAGGATGGGGGGGGGAATAACTTTTATTATGTTCTTTAAAAATATTGAACAGGTATTTTTTATTTCTCAATCCAATGATCATTTCTGGAGAATTGCGGAAAATATAATTTTTTGCGATTACAGCGTCATCTATCACGAATAAAAAAAAAAGTTTCGGACAAAATTTACGTATTTTGTGGCGTAGAATCCGTATCTGCAATAAAAAATGGGGGTTTCCATTTAAGATTTCAAAGTTGCCCCCAACCTCCACCCCAGGGGATGGGGTGGGAGGTCGAGTTTGATATCATTGGATGTCCCCCTTCGAGACTAACAACTTTCATTAACCACTTTTTTTTATCTAATGCATAGTTCTTGAGATATTTCAATGTCTTCAGATAAATCGTGTACCCTATATATAGGGTGTCTCATTTTAAAGGATCTACTCAAATATCTCAAAAACACTGCATTAAATCGAAAAATGTTTCAGACAAAAGTTGTATGGTTTTAAGGGGTACATAAAACTACTCAGTTTGTTTACAGATGGCGCCACTTTCGAAATATTCACTTATCATTACTTCTCTTAAATAGAACTGTCCCTCATTGATTTTGATAGGCTTTGGATATGTTGTGGAGCAACAAAAACTATTAGACACATCTTTTTTTTTATATACGTATTTCAAGGCTTATGGGGTGAAACAACCCCGCGAAAAAAAACTTTTCATTTTATGCGAATATCTTCTAAAGTACGAGGTATGTGAAAAAATATTTCCTATAAAAGTTTTACAGTACTTTATACTGTTTGCAACGGGATATTCAGATTTTTCAAAAATGTCAACCTCCCCCGCCCCTTACCCATTAATTTTACAAAATTAAAAATTTCATGAGAACAAAAATTAAAGAGCATTTGATGTCGAATTCATCCGTATATAATAAAACAATATGGAAATGATTAATTTTTAGAAAAACAAGATAATATTATCGTGCTCTAGGCGCTGCGTTGTAAATAGGTGTTATTTCTTTTCAGTTGCGCTGTACTCAAAAACTGTCTTTTATGTATATTTTCTCATACTATAAAATGTAAGAGAATTAATTTTAATGACACAATATGCAATTTATTACACAAAATAAAGATGTTAGATAGATGAACGTGCATATACAGTATGCCTGATTCAAGTGGATACGCTTAATTTGTGAGACAATTAAAAATACAAAAAAATTGTTTAAACAAAAGTTGTTTGGTTTGAAGGGGGATATAAAACAACGAAAGCATTTTGTTTACAGACGTCGCTATTTTCGAGATATTCACTGATTATTAATTTTCTTAAATAGAAATCCCAACTTTTTATTACATTATTTTTTTCAACCAATTAATTTAAATATCTTTTCTTTGAAACATTTTTTTATTTGCCTAATATTTTTTGAGATGTTTAAAGAGATGTTTAGATGTTTAACTTGGTAACTTTCTCAATATTTAACTTAAGATATCTCGCTGCTTGTCAAAAAGAAAATAGATTAGACATTTTTACTTTATTTGGTCTCAAGAATATATTGGTATAATAATGCTTTATCTTTTGTTAATTATCGACCTTTTAGAAATTTCAAAATCATCAAATTAACAAAAGTCAAATCAGTTAAATTTCCAACGATCAATAAGTTAACAAATATAGGGCATTATTGAACTAATATATTTTTGAGATCAAATAGAGTAAAAAAGTTTAATACTATTTTTTTCCGACAAACAGCAAGATATCGCAAGTTAAATATTGAAAAAATTATCAAGTTATCCTTAAATATCTCAAAAAATATTAGGCAAATAAAATAATCTTCCAGACAAAAGCTACTCAAATTAATTAGTTGAAAAAGATGATTTAATAAAAAGTTGAGATTTCTATTCAAGAAAATTAATGATCAGTGAATATCTCGAAAGTGGCATCATCTATAAACAAAATGCTATCGCTGTCTTATGTTTCCCTTCAAACCAAACAACTTTTGTTTAAACAAAAGTTTTTTTGTATATTTAATTTTCTCACAAATAATTAAGCGTCTCCATTTGAATCAGACATACTATATACGCACGTTCATCTATCTAATATTTTTATTTCATGTAATAAATTGTATATTGCGTCATTAAGATTAATTCTCTTGTATTTTATAGTATGAGGAAATATGTATAAGAGATAGTTATTAAGTACGGCGCAACTGAAAAAAAAATAACACCTACAGCGCGGCGCCTATAGTACGAGGATATCATCCCGTTTTTCTCAAAACTAATCATTTCATTACATATTGTATTATTATATTAGGTGTGTGAATTAATTCAATCCGTCTTTTTCTTCCAAAAAAGACTTTAGTATGAAAAAAAAATGAAAAAGTACATTAATTAAAGTATTTGCCATCGCTTGCTATTATTTTTTCCCATCTGTCTGGCAGTTGTAGCATTTCGTGACGAAAAAACGACTCGTCCTTCGAAGCAATCCATTCATTGAGCCATTTCTCTATTTCTTCATAATTGTTGAAGTGCTGGTCCGAAAGCCCGTGTGCCATCGATCTGAACAAGTGATAATCGGATGGAGCAATGTCTGGTGAATATGGCGGGTGAGGTAAAACGTCCAAGCTTCCAAGGTGGCCTTCACAATCTTTCCAACATGTGGACGAACGTTATCGTGCTGGAAGATCACTTTGTCGCGTCTCTTTGCATATTCCGGCCGCATCAATGTGTTGTTTAAACAGATCAATTGTTGTTGGTAAAGTTCAGCAGTGATGGTTTGGCTCTGTTTTAATAACTCATGATACAGTACACCCTTCTGGTCCCACCATATAAAGAGCATTACTTTCTTGCCGTGAATATTTCGCTTTGGTATCGATGTGGATGGTTTTCCTGGGTCGCTAATGGATTTTCTTCGTTTAGGATTATCGAAATATATCCACTTTCCGTCTTCAGTCACAATACGATGCAAAAAACCTTTTCTTTTTTACCTGGCAAGCAAAATTTCAGACAGGCTTTTCGCCTCTCGATGTCTCTTTCTTTTAGTTCGTATGACACCCATTCCTTTTTTGTAAATCTTTCCCATGGCTGCCAAATGCACAGAAATTGTTGATCGATCAACATTCAACAATTACACGAGCTCATGTTGCGATTGACACGGATCTTCATCGATTAGCGCCTGCAATTCCTCGTCCTAGAACTTCTTCAGCTGACCTAGACGAGGTTTGTCATCGACACTGAAATCATCACTTTTGAAACGTCGAAACCATTCTTTGCATGATTTATCAGTGGAAGTACTTTCACCACAAGCTTCTACGAGCATTCGATGAGCTTCAGCGGCTGTTTTCTTCAAAAGAAAACAGAAAATGAGAACTTCCCGGAAATGATGCTTTTTGGCTCGAATTTCGACATTTTCGAATAAACACGATGTTTTCGATAAACACGATATTATTGTTACAAATCCAAACGTTTATGAACTGAATATTATTGCCAGATATCAAAACTAAAAAATAAAGCCTTTTGCAGACATTAGAAATTAGAAAATTATATAGTACAGCAATTAACCGCCAGATGGACCGAATTAATTCACACACCTAATATATGGATGAATTTGGCATCAAATGCTCTTTAATTTTTATTCTCATGAAATTTTTTAATTTTGCAAAATTAATAGGTATGGGGAGGGGAAGTTGAAAATTTTGACACTTTTGAAAAATCTGAATATACTGTTGCAAACAGCATAAAGTACTATAAAACTTTTGTAGAAAACATTTCTTCATATACCTCGTACTTTAGAAGATATTCGCATAAAATGAAAATGTTAGTTTTTTTCGAGGGGTTGTTTCACCCCCTAAACCTTAAGATGCGCACATAAACAAAAACACGTGTCTAATAATTTTTGTTGTTCTATAACATATCCAAAGCCCATAAAAATCGGTGAAGGACAGTTCCGACCGTTTCCTTGTAACGATTTCATCTGTCATACCTCGTTACCCGCAGACTTTGGCCACCATATTGGGGTCCGCCATGTGGATTTTTCAAAAGATCACAGCTCAAATAAGACTACATACGTATAGCTATAAAATGAGCCCCGAAAGAATTTTCTAGGTGATCCCAATTTTCGGACAGGGGAGGTGTTTGATTTGACAGAGAATGTCTCATATATTGGGTCAATATATTGGGTCTGAGAAAAAGTTCGTGGCGTTTTTTTAGTAAAATTCAACTGGTTTTCTTATAACGTGAAAATGAATTTATTTAAACCAAATATACTTCATTATTGTCGACAATGTTTCGCCATTTTTCGGGTAGAGCCATGATGCCATCGGTGAAGAACTTCCGTGTTTTCTGGTTGAAAAACTGAATCAAGTGGTTTCCACAGGCTTCTTTTGAAACCAGCTTAATTCCATTGAGAGAGTTCTGCAGAGATCGGAACAAGTGATAGTCAGAGGGTGCTATGTCTGGACTATACGGTGGATGCATCAAAACTTCCCAACCAAGCTCTCGCAATTTTTGACGGATCATCAAAAAGTGTGTGGTCGGGCGTTGTCATGATGGAAGACAACACCTTTCCTATTATTCAATTCGGGCCGTTTTCTTTCAATTGCCTGACGTGATCTTTCTAGTTGTCCACAGTAGATTTGAGAATCAATCGTCTGACCAATTGGAAGTAACTCATGGTGGACGATTCCCTTCCAGTCCCACCACACACACAGCATCACCTTTTTCGGCGTCAATCCTGGCTTTGCGAATGCTTGTGACGGCTCACCATCCCTTGTCCACGATCTTTGACGCTCCCGATTGTCGTACGCGATCCATTTTTCATCACCGGTTATAACACGTTTCAGAAATGGCTCGATTTAATTGCGTTTCAGCAGCGCATCGCAGATGTTAATTCGATCTATCATGTTTTTCGCGCTCAACTCATGAGGAACCCATACATCGAGCTTCTTTTTGTAGCCAGCTTTGTGTAAATGGTTCAAAACAGTTTTGTGGTCAATGCCTAGCTCCATACCAATATCGACACTGCTGATATGCTTATCTTGCTGGACTTTTTCAAGAATTTCATCAGTTTTTTCAGTGATTGGACGACCAGAGCGTGACTCATCCTTCACATCAAAATTACCAGAACGAAAGCGAGCGAACCATTTCCGCGCAGCAGATTTTGATAAGGTACCTTCACCGTACACAGCACAAATTTTTTCACAAGCCTGCGTAGCGTTTTTCCCTTTGTCATAATAATATTGCAAAATATAGCGCAATTTCTCATTACTTTTTTCCATTTTCAAACGCAAACAACTTTCCAACCACTGCACCAATTTCGATGTTTATACACTCAAAGTAAACGCTCGAAGTGTCACCTATCCAACGAGCGTTTAGTGGTGTCGCTGCGATCTGTGTTTCCTGAATTATTTGCAATTGACGCCATCTATCGGGAAAAACGCCATGAACTTTTTCCCAGACCCAATATATTGTTGCGCTCACTCTCGCACTCGCGCTTGCACTGAGGTAAATGAAAACACTCGCGTAAGAATAACAAGCTTTACTATATACAGCGTAGCTTACTCAAACTTTAAACAAGAATAATTCTCTGATTTACAATTCTCGCGTCTGTCTACGATGACAGCTTGCCAGAGACTCTCTGTCAGCTGTTGTTGTTTTCTTCTTATCGATTTTCCGTCGTCCAGACAATCTTCGTTCAGTTGTCAAAATCAGCATCAGATGCCTAAGGCTCACGGACAACGGACGCTGCCACAAACCTTGTGGCTCGGACACAACAATATGTTATATAACATATTTTTAGTAACTTTTAGTAACTTTTAGTTACATTTAGTAACATGTTATACGCTATATTTCTATTATGTAACTGTAATATCATTTGAATGGGAAATTACAATTAACGTATATATTACATATAACATAAATGTTAAATTGCATATTACAATTCGTTACAATACAACAATGTAACAGTTAATTATTATGTTTGTTATTATTATATTAGGTATATAAATGAATAATCCAATTTTTTCAGCTACATTCAAGGTTTATTTTAAAAGAAAGTAAATTAAATTGTTCAATCAAAGTATTCGCCGTTACTTTCTATAACTTTAAGCCATCTTTCAGGCAGCTGATGAATCCCATCTCGGAAAAATGTTACGTCTTTGGATACAATAAAGTTGTCAAGCCATTTTCGGATCTCATCCACTGATTGGAGGTGCATATCGGACAAGACGTGTTGCATCGACCGGAACAAGTGATAATCGGATGGAGCAACGTCTGGTGAATACGCCGGGTGCAGCAAGACGTCCCAGCCAAGACTCATTATGGTGTCTTTTGTATTGGAAGCAATGTGTGGCCTGGCGTTGTCATGCAACAATTTCACTGGACGTTCTCCTTTGCCAGTATACGGGCGTTTTCGTTCCAATTCTTGACTCAAGTAGATTAATTGACGTTGGTAGCAGTCCGCAGTAACTGTTTCATCCGATTCCAACAACTCATAATAAAACACGCCCTTGATATCCCACCAAATGCAGAGAAGAACCTTCTTTCCAAAGCGATTGAGTTTTGCGACCGATTTTGATGATTCGCTGGGATTAACCCATGACTTTCTGCGTTTCGGATTGTCATAGAGTATCCATTTTTTATCGCCCGTAACGATTTTCCACAAGAAAGACTTTCGACGCTGCTTATTGAGAAGAGAAAGACACGCTGCCACTCGTTGATTTTTGTTGGTTTCAGTGAGTTCATGCGGAACCCATTTTCCTTCTTTCTGGATCTTTCCCATCTCATGTAGACGTTTGGAAATCGTTTGCTGCGTTACTCCCAACTGTTCTGCAAGCTCTTTCTGTGTTTGTGCCGAATTCTCAGCGAGCAGTTGTTCCAAATCATCATTATCGCACTTCGGAGGGCCTCCAGGGCGTTCTTTGTCGATTAGACTGAAATTACCGCTTTTAAACCGTTTAAACCAAAATGCGCATACATCGTATGATACAACACCTTCGCCGAGAAAGGAACAAATCGATTCGCACGCTCTTGCAGCATTTTTTCCTTGTTGGAATTCGTAAAGAATGCAGTGTCGGATATGCACCTTATCTGTTGCCATTTTTGACTGTATTGAACTGAATACTTTTGAAGGTTATGTTAGGCCTTTCGCCAAACTATATGTTATTTTTAATAGCTGTATGTCAACATTGCATAATCACAAAAGAGCGGGAAAATCTATTCAATTTAAAATTGATTTCATAACTGCTTAAAATAATTTGGATTATTCATTTGTACACCTAATATTTGTAATGATTAGTCAGATCTTTATCTGTCGTAACGTCTATTTTAAAATCAATGGAGTTCGAAATGTGTAATATTTTTTTATATAATTATTATAAATTTAATTTAAATAAACGAATTATATGCTTTAATTAGCTCTCGATATTAGAATCTACGATATGTACATTAAATAATTAATAATTGTTGTAAAAGTTGCACTTCTAGGAAGATAGAATGAAGTTTTATGATCATCGATGCGTCCTATTTCTCGTAAAAGAATTTTTATATCACAAAAAATTCTCCATTTCTAGTAACGTCGCTTCGACCGTCCCTCGATTCAACCACCCTTCCGCAATTCTATGATAGGATGAATCATCCCTCGTTCTTGAGCTCCGATGATAATGCGACGCCCCGTGCACTTTGTACCGTCGAAAGAGGTCAGGTCTTTGTGTCGGATGATATAAATTTATGCCTAAGGAGAAGAGAGAGACGAACCGTAAGATATAGAGTAACGGGGGAAAATATCATATACGAAGAGATAAGCGATCGGACGGATTTAGAAGGACAGGCATGTTTGTAGATATGTAAAATGTTATTGAATCAAAATACACACGTATAGTACGTCATTAAGACATTTTTCTCTTTTGTTTCTTTCATTCTGTTTATTTCATATAAATAATTTTATTTTGGAAAAGCCACATAGGACGAAATATTTGGTTGAGAAAATCTATTTGTTCATAGAAACCAGAGAAAAAAATGAAATGATAATTTATAAGATCCACTTTTTATAGATGTATGGAATCATATCTAGAATTTATTTCACATTACTTTATAGACTTACTTCATTCATAAAACTATGAAACACTACTTTTCCTGACTTTTATTCATATATTATTTAGGGCATCTTTTATGAAACACTTTTCTTCTTTTCCAAATTTAATTTGCGTCATTCTCGCAGCAAGTGAATTACGTATTAAGCAAAAGAAAAAAAAATAAATATATATATAAAAAACAAATACAATATATACCATAATTTGGATCAAAAGGATATTTTTTAGGCGCCTAATCTCTCCGTCGTATTCCTTTCTCTTTTTTTCTCTATATGTAACTTATTTATTAGGTCTTGTAGTTAATTCTTTCTGAATTTACGTAGCTCAGAGCAAAATTTGAAATTGGAATATTCCCTCGCTCTTTTGCGGTTTTAAAGTGTTGACATTTAACTTTTCAAAATGACATATGACCTTTGACATTTGACATTTAACATTTGATCTTAAATAATACACATAATCTTAAATAATCAGTAGTGTTCACGATAGCTATCAATAAAGGATGATGCTATTTGATACGCGATGCATTTAACATTTCATTTACACAAAAACACTTCTGAAGTAATCAAAATTGTACTTATCATACAATTTCGTTTTAATTCTAGTGCTATGAAATATAAGTGATATATAAATATTGCACGAATAGTAGTTAAAGAATAAGTAATAGATTACGTTAATAATGGAGTTGGTTTATACGGAACTTATAATTCCATTCCTTTTCCGAGCCCTTTCTTTTCATACTCCCTTTTTCCCCTTTTCTTTTTTTTTTGAGTATTACAGAAGTGATTTATTTTGGATCTGTAAATTATGTTAGATGATGATGCACTATGAAATTTGGAACTTTTAAGTCAAGTCAAGTTTAGGAAAATTTGTAACGGCCGAACTCCGCGGTTCGGTCGTCGCTACGCGTTTTGCGCGGATAAGGCTCGTCGGAGTCCGGGTTCGGTGAGCAGGAAAGCAGCAAGACGTTTGAGAATAATAAATAACTTAGCTTTATTCTATACTGAATTCTGTACAAGAGCTCGGCCCCGAAGGCGTTGACGCGGGTTGCGTTTGTTAGGCGCATTGGTACGGTACGGTGCGGTGCGGAGTGCAGTACACGCGAGTGTACGGACGGATAGGCCGCGCGGTAGGCGGAGCCTATTGCGCGACGCGTGTAGACGGCGATGATGGTAACGGTGCGAATATAGGGTGTCCCATTTAACCTGACAAATCGTAATATCTGGAAAACTACATGTCGGATCAAAAAAAGTGGGTAATGAAATTTGTTCGTCTCGAAGGGGGACATCCAATGATATCAAACTCGACCTCCCACCCCACTCCTGGGGGGTGGGGGTGGGGGGCAACTTTGAAATCTTAAATGGGAACCCCCATTTTTTATTGCAGATTCGGATTCTACGCCACAAAATACGTAAGTCTCGTCCGAAACTTTTTTTTGATTCGTGATAGATGGCGCTGTAATCGCAAAAAATTAGATTTTCTGCAATTCTTCAGAAATGATCATTGGATTGAAAAATAAAAAAATACCTGTTCAATATTTTTAAAAATATTTTTAAAAAACATAATAACAGTTATTCCCCCCATCCCCTCGGGGTAGGGTGGGTGGTAACGTTCAAATCTCAAATGAGAACCCACATTTTTCATTGCAGAATTAGATTTTACGTGAAGTTTTTATGGAAACAATTTTTTTCATTCGTGATAGATAGCGTTGAATTTTTCCGAGAAACTACTTTTAGCGTTACCCAGGAACAACGACGAGGACGTAGTAGCTTTCTGTTCCCTTCGGGGTGCTTGTTTTAGGTGAGTCCCCTCATCCCTCACCATCGGGGTGATTTTGCATAATTAATTTGTTAGTGGCATCTCTCCATCGTCCGCGCCCATAGAACTTAAGAGACGATCATTATTAGACACTTATCTTTCTAATCAGGAGAGGTGCTTAATCAATTTTTGAAGAGTGTTCCATGCCACTATCATTCTCTTCTGACTTTGCATCATGGATTATGTAACTGCGCAAGAAAAAATTGAAATGATTTTCATTTATGGCCAATGTAGGAGAAATTTTGACGATGCTGTCAATTTGTATGCTGAGCGTTTTCCTGAAAGAGTACGATCACGTTCTTCTTTCGTTAGAGTTGTAACGAGGGGACTCACCTAAAACAAGCACCCCGATAATGAGAGGTGAAGGGACTCACTTAAAACAAGCACTCCGATGGTGAGAGGCGAGGAGACTCACCTAAAACAAGCACCCCGGTGGTGAGAGATGAGGGGACTCATCTAAAACAAGCACCCCGAAGGGAATAGAAAGCTACTACATCCTCGTCGTTGTTCCTGGGTAACGCTAAAAGTAGTTTCTCGAAAAAATTCAACGCTATCTATCACGAATGAAAAAAATTGTTTCTATAAAAACTTCACGTAAAATCTAATTCTGCAATGAAAAATGTGGGTTCTCATTTGAGATTTGAACGTTACCACTCACCCTACCCCGAGAGGATGGGGGGGGGGGAATAACTTTTATTATGTTCTTTAATAATATTGAACAGGTATTTTTTATTTCTCAATCCAATGATCATTTCTGGAGAATTGCGGAAAATATAATTTTTTGCGATTACAACGCCATCTATCACGAATCAAAAAAAAAGTTTCGGACAAAATTTATGTATTTTGTGGCGTAGAATCCGTATCTGCAATAAAAAGTGGGAGTTTCCATTTAAGATTTCAAAGTTGCCCCCAACCCCCACCCCCAGGGGGTGGGGTGGGAGGTCGAGTTTGGTATCATTGGATGTCCCCCTTCGAGACTAACAACTGTCATTAACCACTTTTTTTATCCAATGCATAGTTCTCGAGATATTTCAATGTCTTCAGATAAATCGTGCACCCTATATATTATATATATATTATTATGCGAAACTGCGAGTTCAAACGAGGTGAGATATTCATATCTCAGCAATGGCTGAACCGATCGAAGTTTTTTAGTCCCAATCGATTCGGCCTTAAAAAATAGGAAGCAAAATGTTGTTGTGATTTTTGTGTACGTTGTCTCTAAGTGGAGGTATTTTAAGATAAAGCCCGAATCACGGAAAATTTCGATTCAGTAAGAAAGTAAGAAACGTCGGACGCACAGGAGTGGGGATATGCATACATCTCGCTTTTCCGACACCAGAGGCGCTACGAGAGCGCTGAAGAAGCAGACAGCAGCGAATGCCAGCGAGTAAGCGAGAGATATGCTAGAATACAGTATGTAAGAAAATGTGCGAGAGAGAGAGAGAGAGAGAGAGAGAGAGAGAGAGAGAGAGAGGGAGAGGGAGAGGGAGAGAGAGTGAGAGAGAGAGAGAGAGAGAGAGAGAGAGAGAGAGAGGAGTGAGAAAGAGAGAGGAGTGAAAGAGAGAGGGAGAGGGAGAAGGAGAGAGGGAGAGAGAGAGAGAGAGGGAGAAGTTGAGAGGGTGAGGAGGGAGAGAGAGAGAGGGAATGTTTAACGATAATAATGTGAGAATATTGTTAAACACGGTATGTTGTATCGCCCATCATTTGGTTGCTGAGCAGACGATATAATGGGCCGCGCCTTCGAAAAATCAATACAAAGACATCTTTTTAAAAGTTATTATTATTCAAGAAAAACTTAACGACAAAAAATGTATGTAACATATGTTTTTACATGTAAAATTTATAAAACTTACCTTTTTAAAGAAAAAGGTAAAAAGAGGCGCCAAATACGAGCGCAACACGTATTATGTTATTTTTAGAAATTATTACAAATTCAAATTATTTTTTTTAAAGTATATATGTATAGATAACATAAGTTTTTATAAGTAAAATTTATAACTATAATAAAACTCTACAACACTATTCTACTGTACAAAAGAAGTGATATATTAAAACAGTAGCGCCAACTGAGAAACCTAACATATATATATATATATGTTTATATATATATATATATATATATATATGATTATTGTATACTTAATATTTTTAGAAATCTCAAATTCAAATTATTTCCTTTTCTTTAAGATATATATTATGTACATAACATAAGCTTTTACAAGTAAAAATTATATCATGTTATAAAAATTTAACACGTTTATTAATAGTGTCCAATATTAAAAGAAAAATATTTGTTTAAAGGTTATTATTATTCAAGAAAAATTTAACTATTAAAAATGTCCATAACATAAATTTTTACAAATAAAATTTATCATTATTTATTAGAACACTGAGTTATATGGTTATTTTACTTGTTATTATAATAAATTAATTATTATAACAATGCAATAAAAAATATTTAATACAAAATATCTTGGCACGGCTGTACCAAAAACTATATCGAACTAAAACTTGTTTAATACATACATGACAGCATTTTTATTATAATAAAATGTACTTGTAAATTCTCTCTATACATATACGGTATAATGTTTTATTTAAGTTTATATAGAGTAATTACTCGTTTATCGGTGAAACATTTCTCTAATATTGAAATGTCTAAAACTCAACAGTAAAATATAAACCATTTCTTTACAAATACATCTAATGTAAAATACTCTTAAAATAGGTATGTCAAAATAATATTAGAATGTATTGAATATTAATAATATAATATATTTGTTGAAATTAACTTGATTCTATCGACACGTATTATATTTATAGCCCGGTATTGAATAGTTTTATTTGAACTTGAAGTTCCATATAAGTGAAATATATAACACGTCACTCAATAAGTTCATAGGATGATATATAAATGGCACTACTATTGACAAATCCATATGATTTTTAGGAAGTACTAACCTTCAAATGATATGTGTCAAAATTTCATGACAATCAGACGTTTAGTTCACAAGTTACAGTGGTTTCAGTGACGCACGACGTCGACTCGTTTTAGCAACGCATCGACGATTCAGCGGGCTGTTTGGAGCTGTTTCAGTGCAATAAAAAGGATTTTTTGATGCAGTATCCTAAAAAATCCTTTTTATTGCGCTGAAACAGCTCCAAATAGCCCGCTGAATCGTCGACGCGTTGCTAAAACGAGTCGACGTCGTGCGCCACTGAAACCACTGTAACTTGTGAACTAAACGTCTGATTGTCATGAAATTTTGACACATATCATTTGAAGGTTAGTACTTCCTAAAAATCATATGGATTTGTCAATAGTAACGCCATTTATATGTCACCCTACGAACTTATTGAGTGACGTGTTAATAGCACGCGCACATCGCAATCGTTCATTTTAGGTTATAATAAATTATACCTATAGAATATACATACCGAATGTGTATATATTCTACATATTTTTATATTTTATTATTCAAAGATGTTATTTTTATTATAATTGACGAAGTGTCAATGATATCTAATTTGACTTTTATGTACATACATCTTCGATATAATTTTTGGTGCAGCCGCGCCAAGATATTTTGTATTAAATATTTTTTATTGCATTGTTATAATAATTAATTTGTTATAATAACAAGTAAAATAACCATATAACTCAGTGTTCTAATAAATAATGATAAATTTTACTTGTAATAATTTATGTTACGGACATTTCTTGTAGTTAAATTTTTCTTGAATAATAATAACCTTTAAACAAATATTTTTCTTTTAATATTGGACACTAATTAATAAACATGTTAAATTTTTATAACACGATATAATTTTTACTTGTAAAAACTTATGTTATGTACATATACTAGGTATGTAAATATGAAACCGGAATTTTTGTATAGAAAATACACGTTTATTGCATGAAAATGATAAAAAATATTTTATTCGAAGTATTGCCCATCGCTAGCTACACATTTTTCCCACCTGTCTGACAATTTGTGGATGCCACGCCAAAAAAACTGTTGCTCTTTTGAGGCAAACCAGTCATCGAGCCATTTTCGTACATTGTGAGTAAAAAGTGAAGCGCTGCTCAGCAAGTGCGTGTCCCATAGATGCAAATAAGTAGTAATCGGACGGAGCCAAGTCTGGTGAGTAAGCCGCATGCGAAAGTATTTCCCAACTAAACGCCTCAATCGTTTCCTTGACCAGTTTTGCTGTGTGTGATGGTGCATTATCATAAAACAAAATCACTTTATGTTACCTTTTTTGATATTCTGGTCGTTTTTCATGCAAAGCTTGATTCAAATCGATCATTTGTTGTCAGTAGCGTTCAGTATAACGGTTTCGCCAGATTTTAGCAGCTCATAATAGATCACACCCTTCTGATCCCACCAAACACAGAGCATTATCTTTCGTCCATAGTGATTTGGCCTTGCAGTCGATGTCGATAGTTCGACTGGAGTTACCATGATCTTTTACGCTTAGGGTTCTCAAAATATATCCACTTTTCATCGCCAGTCGCAATTCAATGGAGAAATGACTTTCTTTTATACCTGGCGAGCAGCATTTCGCAAATGGTTTTTCGGTTTTCCTGCTGTCTTTCAGTTCATGTGGAACCTATTTTCCCATCTTCTGGATCTTTCCCATAGCTTTCAAACGTATGGAGACGGCTTCTCGTGTCACATTTAATTGATTTGCGAGTTGTTGTTGCGTTTGAGCGTCATCCTCATCCAACAATGCTTGCAATTCGCTGTCTTCAAACTTTTTCCGTGGTCTTCCATGTTCTTCGTTTCTCACGTAAAAATCGCCACGTTTGAATTTTTTAAACCATTCAAAGCACTGTGATTTATCAAGAGCATGCTCACCGTAAGCTTCGACAAACATTCGATGCGATTCTGCAGCAGTTTTCTTCAAATGGTAACAGAAAATCAATGCTGTCTGCAAATCGTAGCTTCCAGGCACAAAATTCGACATGTTCAACGCTATTACAAACTATGCTGTTGTATGAAACTTGTATTGTTGTGAGTTGAAAATCTTTGTCAGATGTCAACAAATGGAAATGGCGCCAATGACGCGGTTTGGCGATAACTACATTGACAACTAGGGCCATCTATGGGCAAATTCCGGTTTCATATTTACAGACCTGGTATATCTTAAAAGAAAAATAATTTGATAAGTTTTACTTGTAAAAACTTATGTTATGTACATAATATATCTTAAAAAAAGGAAATAATTTGAATTTGAGATTTCTAAAAATATTAAGTATACAATAATCATATATATATGTTAGGTTTCTCAGTTGGCGCTACTGTTTTAATATATCACTTCTTTTGTACAGTAGAATAGTGTTGTAGTTTTATTATAGTTATAAGTTTTACTTGTAAAAACTTATGTTATGTACACATATATAACTTAAAAAAATAATTTGAGCTTGAAATTTCTAAAAATAACACAATACGTGTTGCGCTTGTACTTGGCACCTTTTTTTATCTTTTTGTTTAAAAAGGTAAGTTTTATAAATTTTACACATAATATACATTTTTCGACGGTTGGCGACGTATGAAATTTTACCGATGACTCTATAGCCTCAAAGCCACCAAGTTTCTATCGTGATGGGATTCGGCATCTACCCAATAAATAGGCCATCGATAACAACGAAGAATATTTCATTCATTAATTTTGTTTTATTAATTTTTAAATAAAGATTGAAAATTGTTGAAAATCGTAAAGAATTAACTACTAAACCTCATATATTATATTTATCACTGGGAACTTCGATTTTCATAGTATTCTCATGGTATTAGAATGCTTTAAAAATGACAATATTATTAATCCAGATAATTTTAATTCTTAACATCAATAATTTATTATAATATTTCCAGTGATTTATTATTGTACTTCGTGAATTAATCGTATAATCATTCTAGAAATCTTCTAAACTTGTTAATTACTTTTTTAAACATATTTATCGAGCATTTTTCGCAAAGTGTGAATTTTCGATAAACATCTGAAATATTGAATCCTTAAACGATTTTATTTTTTGTAAATCATGCATTAAAACATTATATGAATATTGTCATTTTTATTCATGTATACGTATACCATAAAGCACGAAGAAAAAATATTGGTTCCAAACAGTTGGTTTTTTAGCTCACTAACTGTGATAATCGTCATGCCCGACTTTATCGTATTTTAAACGAAGTTTTAAATTTTCCTAAACTTGACTTAAAAGTACCAAATTTTATAATGCATCATTATCTAACATAATTTACAGATCCAAAATAAATCACTTCTGTAATACTCAGAAAAAGAGAAAAGGGGAAAAAGGGAGTATGAAAAGAAAGAGCTCGGAAAAGGAATGGAATTATAAGTTCCGTACGAACCAACTCCATTATTAACGTAATCTATTACTTATTCTTTAACTACTATTCGTGCAATATTTATATGTTATTTATATTTCATAGCACTAGGATTAAAATATTAAAAAGAAATTGTATGATAAGTACAATTTAGTGATATTAGTATGTTTATATTGTTTGTCATGTTTGTATTAATACAATCTAGTGATGTACAATCTAATAAATATTAATTTAGTTTAAATTTCATGTTAAATGCAGCTAATGAAATTAATAGATCACCGGCCTCTTTATTTATTTCGTCAGTTGTTACGTCGTAACTTGAGATAACGTAATCTTAGGAGGATAACATAATCAAGGAAAGCAACGTACCTTCTTCGTGGGGATAAACTCACTACTATTCATGTACGAGGTTAATCCCAGAAGTACCTGACCTAACAAAGAAAACACAAAAAATTTAGGAAAAAATATCTATATTTCTCTACATAGTCTCTTTTTAGCTCAATACACTTTTCCCAGCGATGTTCAATAGCTTCGATACCCTGTTTATAATGGGAATCGTCGAGCTCCTCAAAATAGCCATCAAGCTTTCTTAGTCCATTGTTTTGACTGTTCTTTCGTCTCAGGTATGAAGTGATGGACCCATGTTTCATCCATGGTTATGAATCGACACAAAAACTCGGCTTTATTGCTGCGGAACTTCGCCAAACACACGATTGAAACATCCTCACGACGCTGTTTTTGTTCCATTGTGAGTAATCGCGGCACCCATCTTGCGCACAGCTTTCTCATGTCCAAATTTTCAGTCAATATGCGATGTACAGCACTTTTTGTAATGCTAACTATGTCTGCTAACTCGCGCACTTTCAGTCGACAGTCATCCAATACCATTTTGTGGATTTTCTTCACCATTTCTGGCGTGGTCACCTCATTTGGTCGACCACTGCGATGTTCGTCTTGGCAGCTCGTTCGGCCTCGTTTAAACTCTGCCACCCAATATTTTACTGTTGTAAACGAAGGAGCAGACTCCCCCAAAATAGAATCTAGCTCCGCTTTGATATTGGTTGGACTGAGGCCTTTCAAATGAAAGTATTGTATCACATGACGATGACCAATTTTTTCCATGTTTACAAATTCACTGAGAGCGTTCATTATTGATGGGTGCCAATACAATACATACTGAACAACGTAGCGTCGTCAAACTTCAAACTTAAGCTTTATAAGGTTAGTACTTTCTACCATAGTCATTCTTTTCAAACAACAACTGCTATCTATACATCAGGTCAGGTACTTCTGGGACTACCCTCGTAGTGTGATGTTCGACTTTTGCTCTTCTCGGCGTTTCTCGATATTTCTAATAATAACACTTATATAGATGAGAATGAAACAGCTTATACGCGTGCGTACGAGACAATGTAATATATATTTATGTACGTATCATTTTGAAACTACTTGAAGCTACTTGAAACGGTAGCTTGAAATCGCCCCTTGCTTAATGGAACTCCCCTTAACAAAATGGTAACCACTCGAGCGAAATTGGAATATATCGCACATTATTGTACAAGCGCTCCCGGGCTTTTTCTGCGAGTTCGTGTGCTCCACAGGGCCGACCTTGAGCGAAATAGGACTTTGGATTCATCAACACATTTTTGTTCACCCTGGTTCATCAACACATTTTTGTCGTCTCTTCTCCGTAAAACTTGACCATATAAACGTATATTTATTTTATTACATCATAATAATTATTTTTAGTTAAGAGATAGCTGTTTTCATAATTTAGAAGAAAAAAACAAAAAGGTTTTATATCCTTAGGTTTTTAAATTATTAAAAATTCTAAAAGTTTTTCCCTGAAAATACAATTATTAAAAAAACTCAATGAGAAATCAATCATTTTTTTCAAAAATTTAAAAATAGTTTTATATCATCTGTGATTGAACCATGTCCTCTCGTCATGAGATCTGTGATCCGAAATTTAGGGGATTGGCTGTCCGTTTCGTTATTATTTGTTTCGGTCCCTCTCCATACAACTCGAACACATCGCTTTGCCGACCATCAGCCGTTGCTCGGCAACCTCTGACTCGCGACGCGTCGTTATATGATGGCGGCGAAGGTGGATAACCGGCGCGGAGTTCCATCCCCCCTCACACACATATACACCACACGTGCGCGCGCGCGCACACACACATACGCACATACGCACGTACGCACGCACGCACGCACGCACGCACGCACGCACGTACACATATACAAATACTTCTCTTTCTCTCTTATTCCCTTTCTCTCCTTTACTTCATCTT